>NC_044054.1:32288995-32411495 GCF_902167405.1 Gadus morhua
AGGGCGGTCACACAACAGACTGCCTCCCTACGGAATTGCTGACAGTAAAGACACCCAACAAGAGCTGGGAAAGTGACAGATAGAGAGAGCTGGAGAGAGAGACAGAGAGGAGGAGGAGGAGGAGGAGGAGGAGGGGGAGGAGAACAGAGGGACCCCCCCCCCCCCTCTGCCATTCTGTCCCTTTACAACTTTACAAAATAGCCTTTTAATTTGCTGAGGCGTCTGGGGTGTCTGAATTGTGCCTGCATCAATCAGCATCAGGGGCCTGGCAGCCACCCCTGGGGTCCCCAGGGCCCTCTCACTGTGGGGCCCTGCGGCAGAACACTCAGCCCCTCTCTCTGATACACCACCCCCCCCCACCCCCACCCCCACCCCACCCACCTCCTCCTCCTCCCCTCCTCCTCCTCCTCCAGCTTCTGTCTCGCGTCCACAAGCCTTTATTTCCCCGTGAGATGGGACAGCGCTGGGGCTGCATGTGTACACATCTGACTCCAGGAAGGCTTTGACAGACGTTTAGCGTTTAAGACGAGAACAGTTGATATACGTTTAATGTTTAAGATATAGAGGAGAGTCGTACATACATTATATAATATAGATGGAACACACAGCTGACTCCAGGAACAGTATATACGTTTAATGTTTAAGATAGAGAGGAGAGGCTAATAGACTTTAGATATTTTAGATAGTATGCACATCTTACTCCAGGAACAGATGAATATACGTTTAACGTTTAAGATAGAGAAAACTGTATGATATACGTTTAACGTTTAAGATAGAGAGCAGAGTCTAATATACCTTAGATAATATAGATAGTATGCACAGCTGATTCTAGGAACAGTTTTAATATACGTTTAACATTTAAGATAGAGAGGAGAGGCTAGTATACATTAGATGATATAGATAATATACACATCTGACTCTTGGAACCGTTTAGTATACGTTTAACGTTTAAGATAGAGATAACAGTTTAATATACATTTTAAGATTGAGAGGCCCCTGCATACATTAGATGATATAGGTAATATATACATCTGACTCTAGGAACAGTTTAGTATATGTTTAAGATAGAGAGGAGAGTTTAATAGACATTAGATAATATCGATAATATAAACATCTGACTTTAGGAAAAGTTGAATATAGGTTCACGTTTAAGGTAGAGAGGAGAGTCTAATATACATTCAACTGAATGGTTTGACTATAAAGATGGAGAGAACAGTCTTATATACATTAACAGCTTCACTAATTTAGAGCGGGCAGGTTAATATGCATCCATTAAACTGTATGGTCTGACTATAAAGATGGAGAGAACAGTCTGATATACATTACAGTTTGACTATAAAGATAGACTGGGCAGGTTAATATAATACATTAAACTGTATGGTGTGACTATAAAGATGGAGGGAACAGTCTAATATACATTAAGCTGTATGGTGTGACTAGAGTGGAGAGGTGAATATACATTAAACTACATGGTGTGACTATAAAGATAGAGAGTCTAAAATACATACATTAGACAATAAAGTTTGACCGGGTTTGGTGGACGAGACCATCAATTATAATAATATAATAATGACATATTTTATTTATGTATAGCGCTAAATAAATCTACAACCAAGGCACGACCACAAGTGCAAAACGTCAAGACTGTAGGACAAATATAAATATTTAATGTTGAAATATTAGTTTTGTAGGGATAATAAATCAAAATCTTTACAAGCTGGAACATTAAAGTAAAAGTAGTGCCAACGGACACACACAGATCTCAAATACAGATACACAAAACATGTTTTATACACACACAATGTATTTATACGTGTATAAATACATTGTGTGTGTATAAAACATATTATGATCTCACACACGAAAATGTTTTGCCACCAATCTGACTTCCTATAGCCCCTGCTCCTTCCCCCTGGAGACCCCTGACGTCGTAGTCATAGGGCCTCCCCTTAGTTTGTGCGTGTGCGAGCCCATCACAACCCCCCTCCCCCCCCCCCTGTCCCCCCCGTCAACTTAACTGAACCCCTCAACTGAAGCCGCACCCCCATCTCCCCCCTCCCCCCTCCCCCCTCCCTCGCTCCTTTTCAAACCCTGACTCTGGCCCGGTCTGCATTATTTACGCCTTTTAGTGCTATTTTAAATAACATAACTGCATCGATTTTAAAACAGATACAGGATTGATCTCCTGTGCTGAGTTTCAACCAGCAGTGTCTGTTCCACTGTAACCCACCGTGGTCAGCAGAAGAGCTCCAGCTCCTCACCAGATGATTGATTATGCTGCGGGGAGCAGCATCAGCCCGGTCTAAACCACTTAGTCCACTAATATAATAATGATCGTTAGTCGGGGATACCTCCCTGCTTTCTGTGGGTTTTGGGGAGTTTAGTGAGCGGCTCATTGAAAACACCAATGACGTCCGTTCAGGGGGCTTATGACGGCTCATCATTGGACTGAACTGAACTATCAGCCAATCAGGATCAAAAGCATTTGTTGGTTTCATTGAGACGATGATCGCCGATTGATTGATTGAGGATTATTTCCTTTGGGTTCTACGGAACATGTTGGGATGTATTTTTTGTGATTGACTTGTCTTCACTATCTCTCTGTTCCAGTGATATCCTGTCCAGCCATGTGGTCCGGACATCTGAGGCCACACAGTGAGGGAAGAGGAGTTCCTGTGTGTGGCATTCATCAGAATCCAGACACAAATGAATAAGTCATATATCTATGTATTAAATGCAGTATAAAGGTGTTGTGTACTGCAGATGTTGGACATGTTTTGATGGATCACTCTACGGCACTCTAAAGCAGTTATCAGTTTCTCATGTTTATGTTTGTGCATTGTTGTGTTAATTGATGTCCAGAACTTTCCCCTGGCCTGTGCATCACTGGATAATCTTTAATTGGCTTTAATTAGCTCCTCGTAGTTAATTAACTTTTCCTACAAATTATTTGTATGAGTGGTCCCAGCGGGGGGGACTGTTCATCTCGTTAGCAGCAATTAGCTGCAATTAACACGAACTAATGACATGCTTTCTGGGGCCCAAAACAAACAGCGAGCACCCTGCCAGCTACTGCCAGCTCCTGCGCTGTGAGAGGTCTGGAGAGCCACTGGGGGGCGGGGCTCTGAGGGCCAGCCAGCCAATCAACACCTCTCGCCCAGGATCCACACTAACACACGGGGTCTCGTCCAAACAAGACATCAGAGCGGTGACTTAAATCAAAATAGACGCAAATGGGGGCATTCAGGGTACGCTCATGATGACAGGAAGCTGGTCTTTCGTTTTTGACTCTTGGTTGAGGTCCTTGAATCTAAAATGATTTTAACGTTTTTTTTCAGAATGGAGAGATCCCAACCAACCTGAAACAGTAGTCATATAATCAATGAAAGCAAACATACCATCCGGTCAAACCACCGTCAGAAGACCCCTCTCTCCATCAGAGGTCAACGGGTTTTCTTGTTCTGTGGTCAATATTACGTCTTGTTGGCGTATCTCTCGTCTCTCAGGGTCTAAAACACAATTGTTTCTGAGAGATAAAGATGTGTTAACAAATCAGTCTTTCAGCTCATTGGGTCAGTTCACCCCACTACCTGTAAAACAACCTTTCTTTTTAAAACTTCCCCTGAAGTAACCATTCAGGCGGGCAGTGCCTGCCCCTACAGGTGGAGGACTGCATTACACCATGGAACCGTGGAAATCTCCTGCGGTAGGGAACACCTGAGAACAGATCAGAGATATTATCTGTGAGATGAGGACCCAGGGTCTGTAGGGTAGCTAGCTACATCCATGCTTCTATGCAGCAGGAGCAGGTCATCTCCTCCTGTGGAGAACAGCACAAAACACGTCAGTACAAACAATAAGAAGTAGTCAGGTACATGTGGAATAGTCCGATTACTGTCCCATCTGACCTTTACTTACCTGAACTGATGGAAGACAAAGGTGTCAGTTTTAGTTATCATATATATATATATATATATATATATATATATATATATATATATATATACTGTATATAAATGTATACATAAAGATATGTGGCTTGTGTGTGTGGTGGTGTGTGTGTGTGTGTGTGTGTGTGTGTGTGTGTGTGTGTGTGTGTGTGTTGTGTGGTGTGTGTTTGTACATATATATACAAAATGAATATATCCTGATCAACATTATGATGTGAGCAGCATCATATACAGCTGTATATTTGCCAGTACTGCTTTGAAGAATACATTTCTTATTCCGACTGAGAAATTACATATTTATTTACTATTTACTTGACGGACAGTATAACACATTTCTTGTTTCTTTAAATGTATTTTCAGATTTTGCCCCATGTGATAAACTCCACCGCTAATGTGGCTTATTGGGAGTAGGCTAACTGTTGTTTTTTTCGACGCAAACACAATTTCCATTTCAATTTCAACATTCATTAAAAAACTAAATTGAGACGCGGTGTCTGTGTGAGGCTTGTTCAACAACACGGGAAATGAGGAAAAAAATGTCCTTTTCTGGATAACTGCATGTCAAACTAATTTTGATATTCAGGATGTGTGTTTGTGTGTGTGTGTGTGTGTGTTGGGTTGTGTGTGTGTGTGTGTGTGTGTGTGTGTGTGTGTGTGTGTGTGTGTGTGTGTGTGTGTGTGTGTGTGTGTGTGTGTGTTTAAAAATTGACGTTATCTTTTTGTATGTGTCTGTATGTGTTTGCGTGTGTGTGTGTGTGTGTGTGTGTGTTGTGTGTGTGTGTGTGTGTGTGGTGTGGTGTGTGTGTGTGTGTGTGTGTGTGTGGTGTGTGTGTGTGTGTGTGTTTAAATATTGAGGATATATTGTGTGTGTGCGTGTGCTTGCTTGCGCGCGTGTGTGTCTGAGTGTGTGCGTAGCGTGTGTCTGTGTGATCATACATCCAGTAATTTTCTTATAGTTTCCCATCCATTGTCTCGAAACACAAACACTTGAAATCAACACTGTTTTATACGAAACCTGACTATTGATTCCTCAAACGAATTGTGTGATAAACATTTGTTATCTTCCTCTTCCATATAAGGACATAAAACGACCTACAACACAACCCCGCAGTTATTATCTTGTTGTGTATAGGCCTACCAAGTGATTATCTTGATATTTGTCCTAGTTGACTTATGGGATACCTTCACAAGCCCAAAAGCAGCGAACTGGGCTTTATAATAATAACCGAACAACGGAATAAGAGAGACTATAATAGGACGACCACTATGAGCAGAACACAAACACTGGCCATATATTAATCAGAACAGGATCATGAAATAAACGGCCGCCGTACGCCTCTGTTTGGGTTTTATGGGCTTGGAGGGGTAGATTTCCCCGGGTACCCGCTATCAGTGACCCGCAGGGCTGTGCGAGTGCACGGGGGAAGGGGGGGGGGCGCGCGGGCACGATAACATCTCCAAAGCAGTCCACCATCGCTACATGTTTGAACCATTAGTGATCTTCGTCCCATTCTCTCCCCCTCCGCTCGCGGAATGATGAAATAATGTGTGTGGAGCGTTCATCTGTGTGTGGAGAGATTGGGTTCTGCGCGCGCACACCTCCCTTCTAGACAGATGCTCTCGCGCCCTGATAACAGTACCATTATTACTACTATTATTAATAACAATACAAATAATAACGGTAATAATACATTTCATATAATTATAATAATATAATAAAAACAGAAATCCGACTTGGGCCAGACGAAATAACTAGGCCTTAGTTCTCATTAAAGCAGCATATTCCACATCGTTTAAAGTATTATCCTAAATTGGTGTTGATTCAATACAGGATAAGGATCAGAATAATTTCCTAATCTGTGCAAACGTGTTACGTCACTGCTATCAGACAATATTCGAATTCTTGATTCGACAGTTTACGCCTGAATGAATGGTTTAGGCCTTTAAGGATCTTGACCCAAGACGTGCCTTTAAGGACCTTGACCCAAGACGTGCCTTTAAGGACCTTGACCCAAGACGCGCCTTTAAGGACCTTGACCCAAGACGCGCCTTTAAGGACCTTGACCCAAGACGCGCCTTTAAGGACCTTGCCCAAGACGCGCCCTTTGAGACGAGGCTTTCAGAACCAAATTACCTTTACCTTATAGTCGTGCTTTATATTTAGTGCATATTTCATAGTATATGTCAGATCTTCCGGCGGTGTTGAAAGGCAAAATGCTAGTCGTCATCTTGTAGTAAATAATGCAAGATGGGCGCATCTATTTTATATTCCCGAACTATGGACCGTAACAGTGAAGTTTAAGAAACAGTCACTCTTAAAGTTACACTTCAAAAGCCAAATCAACGAATTTCATTATATCATGGTAAAATTAACAAAAAAATAAGCAGTTCAATAAAGCAGACACACAAACACAGACACACACAAGCATGCACGCGCACACACACACACACACACACACACACACACACACACACACACACACACACACACACACACACACACACACACACACACACACACGAGTTGAAAGCTAAAGCAGTATTCTACTATACAACGTGGTCGAGGAGGTTCTGCTTTCTAGGCAAAGACTTCTGCTGCGTCCCACTGCCGGCTGCCCATTGGCTCGTTCCCCGGTGTGACGTCACGGGCATATAACCGAGCAGGCTCCCACGCGCCCCGACGTCCTCTGGTCGATACCCGCCGCCGCTCGGGCTGACATTTCCTCTCGCGAGGTGCGATGATGAGGCGCGCGTCTGGGTTCTAATTCCAACAGATTAACCGCGTCCTGATGCTGTCAGAGGAGGCAGGAGCACACGCGACCACCGCCGGGTTTTCATGTGCGCCCGATCATTTATTTCTTCCTTCTCTGAAGTCGCACCTTTCTTTCTTCATCGTGGGAACTTCTTGTTTCAGAGCGGGCCTCTTCCTCGGTTTCTACAGAAATGCCCGGTTTCGGATTTGTTGATTTGTTGATCGGTTTCTCCCGTCCTCGGCTCAGCGTCCTCACCGGACATGGACCTCTTGGTTGAGGGTGGCGACACGCAGAGCAGCCTCTGACGGGACGGACGGTGACAGCGCTCCTGTGATCTCCATGGGGATACACGGCGGTTCCCGGAGCACCAGACGGACCCTTTAACCCGAGCCCCCGCTGGACGGATCAGGACATTACGGCGCGTAAAATACAGCCGGCTGTGAAACGCTTCAGACACCGCAGATAAACAGCGACTCCGTCTCTACCTGTGGCGGAGACGCGTCGCCATGGTGCACTGCGCGGGGTGCGACAAGCCCATCCTGGACAGGTTCCTGCTCAAAGTTCTGGACCGGACCTGGCACGTCAAGTGCGTGACGTGCTGCGAGTGCAAAAGCAATTTGACCGAGAAGTGTTTTTCTAGAGACGGGAGACTCTACTGCAAGACGGACTTCTTCAGGTGAGCCTCGACGCGTGGAGAAGTGTGTGTGTGTGTGTGTGTGGTGTGTGTGTGTGTGTGTGTGTGTGTGTGTGTGTGTGTGTGTGTGTGTGTGTGTGTGTGTGTGTGTGTGTGTGTGTGTGTGTGTGTGTGTGTGTGTGTGTCGTAGACACGTTGGTTAGGCTGAAGGAAGGAAAGAGGAAAAGAAACAGCCGGCTAATAGGTTGGTCGTGGCAATCATTTTGGATCAAATGTTTCCAGGAGTAGGAATTTCTTTGGATGAATGATAAAAGGTCGGGCCTGTGTTTACATCGATGAAGGTATTCTATGGCCCGTTGAGACATAATCATCCGAATGGTCCTTTGTTTACACTGTTGGCTGCTGTACATAAGCCTTATATATGATATATGATGTATGAAATATGATGTATGGTATATTATGTATGATGTTTGATGTATAAAGCGTTCTGCTGTATGTGGGGACGTCTGTCACCGACGCTATTAGTTTACCAACGTATTACCACCACGACACAACGACGACAACAACAACCACATGTAGGCCTACATGTAATCTCACTAGTAGCCTACTCAATTAATTTTTAACATTTGTAATATATGTCCAGCTGTGAATGCATGTTTTATAACGGACCTACACGTTGCTTTCTCTATACGAAAACGAAAGATTTGAAATTTGAAACATGAAAATAGCAATGTATATCTAAAATCATATAATTCCTTCCAATTCAATGCAGAATCCTGCAATCAGGCCCAGTTAACGAAGTTGCATGAAATGTGAAAAATAGGTGAACAATCTGAACTACTAGCCTACTCTGTGCGTCAGTCTCTCAGTTGCAATTCATTTTTGTACTGTTTTGAACTGTAAATTGTACGTGAATATTCTACATATTCCATCCCAGGTTTCCCCCCTTAACGTTGTGTATTATTTGAGTTTCACCATGTTCATATCCCCCCCCCCCCCCCCCCCCCCCCCCCCCCCCCCCCCCCTCTTTTACGCACTTATTGTACGTCCTGGCGCTTAATGTACGCAATTATCGTGTGTTGTACGTCCTGGCACTTAAAATAGTACTTAGCATTGTGTAGCATCTTATCCTAGCTATTTTTGTTGCATACAGGGAATGGGTTAACCTAATGATTGTAAGTGCTTGGCACTTGGTATATCAACATCCTTATTGTACCGACAGCGATATATTGTTTTTCTTTCTTCAGACAAATTGTAAGTCGATTTGGATAAAACCGTCCGCTAAACGCCCTTAATGTAAATGTATAATTGAGTATCGTCTCCTCCTCCTGTGTTTCTTGGCTCCAGGAGGTTTGGCACAAAGTGTGGCGGCTGCTCTGAGGGCATCTCCCCCAGCGACCTGGTGCGGCGCGCGCAGAGCAAGGTGTTCCACCTGGGCTGCTTCACGTGCGTCATGTGCAACAAGCAGCTGTCCACGGGCGAGGAGCTGTACGTCCTGGACGAGCTCAAGTTCATCTGCAAGGAGGACTACCAGAACAGCCAGGGCCGCGACACCGTGCTGCTGTCAGGTGAGACTCGAACCCCTACCCGGACTAGAAACCCGAACCCCGAACCCCTTTGTTCACTAAGGGAGGATAACGCTATCGTGGGGAGTATTGTATCAGATATGAATATATAGATAACATAATTAGCGTTATATTAATAATATCATTAATATTAGTAGTAGTATTTTGTTGCCTATATTCATTTTATTTGATTAGTATAAATATTATTAGTAAATTATTATTATTATTATTCCAGATTAAATATATCCTCCGATATTATTAAATATTAGTTTGAAAATATTTATTATTATTTATCTGCCTATTATAATCTTTTTTATTATTATTGTATTATTATTTATCATTATTATTATCATCATTATTATTATTCTGATTATTATGGGCTGTAGTGTGTCCTCTCAGACGTAGTACCGACACAGTATCTATATATATTGTAGTCTATATAACATAATACACCATATATAATAAAACATAATAAAACAATAGGCCTACATAATACATAATATAACATCACAAGTAATATAACATCATATAGCAATACATAATACATAACATAACATAACATAACATAACATAATAGAACAATCCATAATACCTGACATAACATCGTGTGTTTGTCTTCCTCCGTAGTGACGACGTGCAGCGACCCGAGTCTCTCCCCGGACCCGCAGGACCCGCTGGCGGACGACGGCAAGGAGTCGGAGGGCGGCCCGCTTTCGGACAAGGAGGGCGCCAACAACGAGAACGAGGAGGCGAGCGTGGCGGGAAAGCGGCGCGGGCCCCGGACCACCATCAAGGCCAAGCAGCTCGAGACGCTCAAGGCGGCGTTCGCGGCCACGCCGAAACCCACGCGCCACATCCGGGAGCAGCTGGCTCAGGAGACGGGGCTCAACATGCGGGTCATCCAGGTACGAGGGGGGCGCTCGGTGACGAGGCGGATGTGACGTCACGCCAATTAACGATTAGAACAGGTGGAAGCTTAGCGGAAAAAAAATAAACAGAGGAGGTGCAAAATAAAGCTCGCTCTCTCGAACACACACACACACACGCACACGCACAGACACAGACACAGACACAGACACAGACACAGACACAGACACAGACACAGACACAGACACAGACACAGACACGCGCACGCGCACGCGCACGCACACGCACACGCACACACACACACACACACACACACACACACACTGGCACGCACGCACGCACGCACGCACGTACATAAACACACACACACACACACACACACACACACACACACACACACTCACACGAACACACAAACAGAAACGCATACATACACACAGACGCACAAACACACGCAAGCACGCACCCACAAACACAATTTATTATTTTTGTATGATATTTTCACCATAATCCACAGTCTAAATTAAGAACATTTTCTAACCCATAACAATGGTTATACCATTGTGATGCCCTGGGCTATTATTAATAATATTGTTGTTAACAATCAGTGTTACAGGGATAAACCTGAAGGAAAAACTATACTTAATATTAAATATAAACCTTTCTAATATAATATATTTAGTAGTCTATTAACCTGGTTGTTCCGGTTTCATTATGATGACTATATATATATATGTGTATATATATATATATATATATATATATATATATGTGTATATATATCCTTCAGGGACAAACCTGAAGGAAAAACTATACTTAATATTAAATATAAACCTTTATAAACTATTATTATATTAACCTTGTTGTTCCGGTGTCATTATTATAGTCATCATGATGACTATAATGACGCCGGAACTATATATATATATATATATATATATATATATATATATATATATTAAACGGGACTCTATGTCTCCCCAGCAGTGGTTCAAGAAACACATGAATATCTATATTAATTTCTATATTAACCGTGACTCTGTGTCTCTCCAGGTATGGTTCGAGAAACACATGAATATCTATATTAATATCTATATTAACCTTGACTCTGTGTCTCTCCAGGTATGGTTCCAGAACCGCCGCTCCAAGGAGCGCCGCATGAAGCAGCTCAGCGCGCTGGGCGCGAGGCGACACGCGTTCTTCCGGAGCCCGCGCAGGATGCGGAGCCTCGGGGAGCGCATGGAGCCCGGGGAGCTTCTGGCCGGGGGGCCCTTCTCCTACTATGCAGGTGGGTTGTGGACCCCGGCTCCCTTGGGGTATCTCCGCGGACCCCGCTGAAATGAAAAAACAACCAAACAAGGATACCACATAAACTCCGTTTGACCAAAAGGAAGACGCCTTTTGGTCAACCGGAGTTTATTTGGAATCGTTTGTATTTTACGCGCACGTTTGATGAAATCTTCTTTTTCACCAAGGTGGACTGAACGCTAAAGTCCGTATTGTTCATTGGATTGGCGTCACGTGGAATAAACACGACCGCTATTCCTTTGTCTTATGTTAAAAACTAAAACGAAAATCGTTTTCAGAATGTATTTGGGTACGTTTTAGTGACGCAGTTCTACGCATGAGATGCAGAGATACATGATTAAATAGCCTTATTCGTCTTTAATTCCGTTTCCTCCGTCTGTCCCGACCCTCCAGACTACCCAGGTGAGTACTACGGCTCCGGGGGAAACTACGAGTACTATCAGGGCCCCCCGTCCTCCCAGGCCCAGACCCCCGCAGACCTGGGGTACGTCCCCTCCTCCGTCCCCACCGGCACCCCGCTGGGGGGCATGGACCCGCAGCACCACCACCACCACCAACACCCCCACCACCAGCACCAACACCCCGGGCACCAGGACGTCCCGTGCTACTCGGACATCATGTCGGCCTCCCACCACCACCACGCCGCGGACTCGCCGAGTCCGGAGCCTAACGGGCCCGGATCCAACGGCCCCGGGTCCATGGGGCCCGGCTCCATGCGCAGCGTGTCCAGCGACATGTGTGGTTCGTCCGGGACCCCGTTCACGGTTCTGTCGCTCAGCGAGAACGGATACACGAACCAGCTGTCCCAGCCATCCTCCGAGGTCAGCGAGGGGACCGTCTGGTAGCAGCAGGACCGCGGGAACACCGGGGACTCGACAGAACCGGACAACCGGGACTCGACAGAACCTTAGCACCGGGTACTCGACCGAAACAGGACCACCGGGGACTCGACAGAAACGGGCCACCGGGGACTCGACCGAAACGGAGCAACGGGGACTCGACTGAACTGGAGCACCGGGAATCGACCGAACTAGACAACTGGGGCTCGACAGAACCGGACCACCGGGAATTGACCACAGCACCGAACCGGATAAAACGGGATTGATAATAATAAGAAAAAAAAAAGAATGAAAGGCAAATGTAATGCTATATCTTCTGAAATAATTTGTTAATGTATGTTTTAAAGATGCGTTATTTATATTATTTATTTAGTCATAGTTTGCGCTTTATTTATGTATTTATTTGGGCTATTTATTTATTTATTTATGTATTTCTTTATGTGGCCTATTTATGCAGGTATTTATTTATTTATCTACTCTTAAATTAATATATTAGATGAAAAGCAGAACGTTATTTCATCATTACAGTCTCTGGGCCATAAAACATTTAACGAAAATGATTTCCACATTTCCTATAATATATTGTTTTTTATGTTAACATCAGTCTTATATGGGCCAAAACATTCAAATGTTAACTTTTTTTTAAGAGTTATCGACTAATTAAACCCATTTCTCATGTGTATTAACCGATGATCATTTGACCAAATGCCTTCTCTCAGGGCCAGGGTGCATTGTGAAGAACCGATCGATATTTATCTCCTCTCTGTAATGTTAATGATTTGGTACCCAGCACACAGGTTTGCCTTTAAAAGGACAACACAAAACCTAAATATGAATAATGACTTTGAAAGGTATTAAACAATAACACACAGTTGTACAGAGCAGTCCACGGTTTACTTGAACAGTATTCAGGGTTTGAATATCGACCACCTTTGAAAAAAATAAAAATACTCTCGATTTAAATACAGATAAGACGATTATTGCAAACAAACCAAACTTTTGTATTTATTCTGTTTATGTGGTTCCTCACTGTGCTAGTTTGTATTATTGTGTTTAAAATAAGTAGAAAAACAGTTGCCAAATAAACTGCAGCACAAACACTACAAACGCTGTGTGGGCTTCAGTGATATCGCATCCACATCATTAATGTTTATGTCAGATGAATCAATACATTTTACAGGCATTGACGGTCTCCGATGCGGACAGTGATATGTGCTCTGATTGTCTAGAGACTCGTTTCAAATAAGCTTATGACAAGCAAGACTGCAAAATAAAACACTTTTAGAAGTGCATAATCCTGTGATGTAGGCTTCCTATAAGTTTATGAATACAATATTGTCTTGGATTTATGGAAGGTGGCTTTACTTTAGGATATGAACACGATAAACATGTTGTGGTATTCACTGCACACAAAACTCTTTCCTGATCTTCTTTTGGGTCAGAGGAAAACTGGAAGCATTTTGTAATTGCTATAAAATGGACGTCTTGAGAACATTTTCACTGCTCAGCTAAAGGCAAAATTAAAATAACCATAAAACTCATCTATTTTCTCTATTTACATGGGACTCGACTCGAGTGAAGCTTTCTCTCAGGATGTGGTGTCCACGGTTGTTGGGTTTTTATTGTTTTTAATCAAAAATAACCACCTTTATATTTAGCTGTAGAAATTGTGATGACGTCTTCATGAGTTTGAAAGTACTCTCAGATTGGAGGAGGTGTAATCGGTGGGGTGACACTTTGGGTACGTTTGGTATGCGGTGGAGCTATGGCGACCCATTTGGTCCTCAGAAACCAGTAGGAGCTCTAAGTTCATCCTCTCATCTGATCCTGGATCATTCATGACCTACGCCATGGTGGTGTCCTTTGACCTCTACTAGTTCAAACTTCACGATTATGAGGAAACCCCCCTAAATAAAGATTAAACCAGTTACTAAAGCAAGGGGCTGAACTTATTGTTCTCAAGAAGTTCTTATTATTAGCTCATTAACAGCACCTGGTACCGACCTGAGAGAGATTCTGACCAATGAGAACACTCCGAGGTGGACTTTACTTTACTGTAGTTCAGAGACCAGTAAAAGACTACAAGTCCCATCTCTCTGGGCAACGCCTCGTCCCTACAAGGCCCTCCTCATACCTTCCCCTCTGAAGATGGACTGCATTTATACAGAACTTTTCTAACCAGTTGCCACCCAAAGCATTTGACAATATTGCCTAATATTCACCCATTCATGCACACTTTCACACACCGACGGCAGTGTCTACCACGCAGGGCGACAGCCAGCTCGTCGGGAGCAGTGAGGGTGAGGCGTCTTGCTCAGGGACACCTCGACACCAGGAGGAGCCGGGGATCGAACCAGCGACCTTGGGGTTACCAGCCGACCTGCCCTACCTCCTGAGCCACGTGCCGCCCACATATATGTCTGTACACTACTTTCTCATCAGAAGTATGAGACGTGGACAGCACACAGCCTAACAAGCTCTTCCTCTGTAGCGGTGAGACCGGCGATGGAAGAAGCCACATCCTAAATCCTAAATCACCCCCTTGGGAGGAGAAGTTAAAATCAGCGGCCCTTTAAAACAAATGAGCTCACACAGAGTTCTGTAACGGGATAAGCTCTGAGCTCTGGAGAAATCTGCCATAGAAAGTTGAGTGCAAATAATGTCGAGCACATCATCTTATTCTCAAGGTACATTTCTTTGGAACGTCTCTGAGTGTCCTCGACTCTCTGAATCACCGTGTGAAACAGCTTATCCATGCCAAGTTATGATTGCTGCATCAATGGGGAGTCCCATGAGAGATCTCTTGAACTTATTCGTATTGCTTGTTCATTTTCTGGAAATACCTCCATCCATATGTATTCCGAGGTCATAGTCGGTACAGTTGTGCATGAAGCAGCCGACCCTGACCCCAAACTACCTCGACTGGTCTTCCAGGCTCTCCGTGATACAAAGCTGTCTCCCATGCAGACCACAGCATACCTGCTAACTACACTTCACAAAGTTAGCACCAGCATCGCAAAGTAATAAACCACACAGGGAGCGTAAGAGAACGTTAGCCACACCGCAGACCCCAAAGTCATTCTCCTTCCTCTGAAATACGCAGACGTTAACAGAATCAATTAGTTCATAAAAATAAGCGATGACTCTGCAAACGTTGTCATGAATTAAGCTAAAACTATTAGCTATGATCAAGCGATGGTGGTGTCTGTTGGAAGAAGATAACGCTCTTGTTGTTAATCTGAGTAATCCTTGTTTAGCCAAACAAAATGCCTTGATTAAGGCAGAGATTTGCAAGGCAAACACACCACCAGGTAATCAATGTAAATCTATGTGACACGGATTACAGCATTAAACCGCCCAGGCAAACCGCCCACAGAGACTATATGTGCATTTAAAACACATTTATGAGCCAAACCCCGGGTTGTACACGTCCAATTGTTTTTAGTTTTATCTCTGTTGCACTTGATGATTAACTTCCACATCGATTTGTTTTTGAGGACAGTGCATTGGGTGGCCCTCCCAGAAAAGGTTCTGGGTTCAATTCACATTTCCAAACTCTAACCTGTAGGAGGCCAGGCACAGGACGACCCCTGACCCCTACCTGCTACTTGACCTGTAGCTTACAATTCACCGTAAGTGGCTTTGATAAAAGTGGCAGCTTAAAATACTTAATAAATAGCAACTAGTGTCAGCTTATCTAACCTTTCACATCTCTACTATGAGTTCCTAGCTAGTCGAGGACACTATACTAGCTGACACTATTTTAATGAGAAATCTATCAATTAAGGAAGCTAAATACTCCCTGAATGTTGTCAAAGGCCTAAATCCACTTTAACGGCAAGGCAAGGCAACATGTTTGACAAAAAGTCTGCCTGCATTCACAGTCTCCAGTCTGTCAACAGGACGTGTTTTAATAAAAGCCTTAACACTGCACCTAAATGCCAGTTCCACCCCCAGGGCATATTACTATAATTCAAAAGGAGTAAAGTCATGCCGACGTGAAACACGTTATTATAAGTTAATTAATTAATACAATTCCTCTGCCTTTTTAAGATTAGGATCTGAGAATGTGTTTTCCTTTGTAATGGAAAGCATTTGGCCGGCCTTTTGTCATTACCCTTTGCCTGTTCATTGGTTGATGAATTTGACCCGATTCTCTCGTTCGACTCCTTTTACTTTATTTTGGCCCAAAGCGGCAGGTCCGCTTAATATATGAAAATCACTCACACGTTGTATAATCATTGGCCACTGTAATACCGCTGCTCTGGCCATGGGCAATTAATACACTTTTCTTCTCGTTCTTTTTTTTTCTCTCCGGGATCTCGAAGCGTGAGACACTGGCCTGCGCTCATTAGCATATTTATTGCGCTGGTGTGAAATGTGGGGAGTGATTGATGTGGAGTCCACCTCCTGCATGCTCACTGGCCTATTATTATGAGAGGGGGGAGGAGGTACTTTTGATTAAAGTTGAAGAGCGCAGCAGCATCAGCGATGCTCACACTGTCTGCTCTGGTCCCCTCCTGGTGGATCAGAGGGAGAGGACAGGGGGGGATACTGTAGCACCGAGAGTATACTATACTATCGTATAGTATAGTATAGTATAGTATAGTATAGTATAGTATAGTATATTATCTATAGGGAGGACTCATCAATGAGTACTGGGGAGGCAGGGCGAGGATGCGGTAGTACCGATAGTATTGTATAGTATAATGAGTTCTAAAGAGACAGGGCGAGTATACCATACTACCTGTAGTATAGGTATCTATCTATCTATACAAGTACAGTATATTAACTATAATATAGTATGGTATCTAGAATATAGTACGGTATTGTATCTATAGGATAGTACCAATAGTATAGTCCAAAAGCATCTTTAGTCTTGTACAGTATTGTGTTTATAATACGTACAGTATCTATAGTCTAGTACAGTATTGTGTGTCTATAATCTAGTACACTATCTATAATCGAGTACAGTATCTATAATCTAGTAAAGTATTGTTTCTATAATATTGAACAGTATCTATAGTGTAGTACAACATTGTGTCTATAACATAGTACAGTAATAATACTGCGTATTGTTAGCCTGGCTAACGCCAGACCTCATCTCGGTCTACATTGAGAAGGTCTGGGAACCACACGTTAATTTTCTCATATTTGAGGTGTGGTTTACGATTGCCCGGAGCCGTTTATTGGGCGCTACGAATGTCTATCATATGAGTCTGTACGTAGCTCATAGCCAATCATATCAATTATACCAGAGGACGTATGTAGAGCGACAGAAATTCGATGAGGAAGAAGGGTGTGTCGAATAGACGTCGTCATCGTCTTGCCGTCTCTCCCCGTTCTGTGATTGGTTCCCTATCTCAGGCGAAATTCGGATCCATGGAATCCAGGCTGCCTGGCAGAGCGAAATGAAACTGCGCGCAAGGCAGCATGGGTATAGCCAGGCTAGCATATTGTACTTTACAAGTACCTCTTGTCATTTCCAGAGCTAGCCTACGTACGTGTAACAGGCATTCTGGGAACTCGCTCCACAATTAGATGGAGATCTGTCCCTGGATGATCCTTACCCTGGGGCCTTCAGTGGGGAGCACAGTGGCTTGGACCTGGGTGATGATGGATCAGATGGTGATGATGATGATGATGGTGGAGGGGGACCCCCCACATCTTACTCCTTTTAGATATTTACATTAACACGTAGGGCATTTAGCAGAGGCCTATATCCAAAGCGACTTAAAATACGTACATTTGTCAGAAGAAAGAAGAACAACAATATATCGCTGTCGGTACAGTAAGGATGTTCATAGAACCAAGCACTGACAATCACAAGGTTAACCCATTCCCCGTATGAAAGGCTATGCTCTGAACAAGTGTGTATTGAAACCACAACTTACTCCTTCCAGAGATGTGTTTTACCCTTACAGACATGAAGAGCATCCCTCCAGAGTTCTGCAGGAAAATGTTCTAGTCAAACCCTGGTATCAACAGCAGACCAGACCTGCACAGAGCCAGCGTCTCCAGACACTTCTATGACACAGGAACAAACACGGAGCTGATTTGTTTGTTCAGATTCTCAAATTAAAAGCCATCCTTTGGGGGTATTTCATAAATTGCTTAGACTACCTGGACAACAGCGAGCGCACACCGAATGATTAATTTATAAGCGCTATCTTAATTTAATCTAGCGTTCAGTCCTATAAACCAGAACGTCAGCCGCCTGCTCCCTTTGCTTTATACCTCTCACATCCGTCTATATTCCTCTGCAGTGGATTCCAATCAGAGAGAATCTCCGCCGTATCTGCCGGCTCCGCCGCTGTCACACGTCAACACGTTGGTGTTTATCTCAAGGGCTGTGGCGACAATATATGGCGGTGTATACGCAGCCCTTATCGGAGCTCTCTCTCTGTTCGCTACACCGCTAAGTTATGCATTGATAAACACTTACCGGAAAACAGATCTTATAATTATTTGTGTAGAAGAAAAACGAATATGAGTGCTGAACGTTTCCTCGGTCGGTGTGCGGATTATTTTATAGGATTCTTCTTGTTTAGTTATCAGACATCCAGAGTGGTGCACAGCAGGTATTATATGTAAATAGTTTTGGACATTAGTTATGAAAAGCGTTCGCCGGAGACTTAATCTAAGGCCTCTGACAATACCGCCTAGCAAGGCCGGCCCAGGAGGGAATCTATTTCATTTGATCAGAGAGGGCCACGTTTCGGTCCCTGGTTCCTCCTGATCATCTGTAGGGTCCTCTTTTGTCCACGAAGATATCGTCTTTCATGAGAGCTAGGGCGCAAGGGAAGGAGGGATATAGGCTCAGGGTTAGGAGAGTATGGTCAGGACTATAGTAGGTTGGGAAAGGGTAAGGGGCCTAGGAGAGGGTTAGGAGAGTAGGTAAGCTAGGGCCCGAGACTTTGGGTCTAGAGGGTAGTTTAGGGTTAGGGGCTGCAATGTTCTTCTTGGAAAGAGGGGTCGAATCCAAAGGAATAGCTTTAACGAGACTTTATTTGTATAAAGTATTTTCGGTATGGTAAACTGATGCTCTGAAGTAAAGAGAGATTGGTGATGTGCCTTAGCACGTGCGAGAGTGTTCTCCTAGCTGATCCTAGCCACAAACCCACGTATGGTAATCGCTGCCGGGAGAGTTCTAATGTTTTCATGGCCAGGTGGGCTTCTTTATGGACTCAGCGAGGACCGGAAGACTTGGAGAGGAACCGGTGTGACTTAATCCTCGGTTTTCCTCGCCTGGTCTGTGATGCTGCCCTCTGTGGCTAAAGTATCTATTGCAGCCTTCAGTAATGTCCTGCTTTCCCTTGTGGCTATGCGTAGTATTTACGGCTTATATATTTGGTCCTACCCCCTATTGGTTAAGTGAGGGAAATACAGCTTGTGTTCCTAAAATACGTAACAGGGCCTAGGACAGAGTTAGGTGGGTAGTTTAGGGTTAGGAGGGTAGTTTAGGGTTCGGAGAGTTGTTTAGGGTTAGGGGCCTAGGACAGGGTTAGGGTTAGGGGACTAGGACAGGGTAGTTTAGGGTAAGGAGGGTGGTTTAGGGTTAGGGGCCTAGGACAGGGTAGTTTAGGGTTAGGTTAGTTTAGAGTTGGGGACTAGGACAGAGTTAGGGTTAGGGGCCTAGGACAGGGTCGTTTAGGGTAAGGAGGGTAGTTTAGGGTTAGGGGCCTAGGACCGGGTTAGGGTTAGGGGCCTAGGACAGGGTACGTTAGGGTTAGGAGGATAGTTTAGAGTTAGGGGACTAGGACAGAGTTAGGGTTAGGAGGATCGTTTAGAGTTAGGGGACTAGGACAGAGTTAGGGTTAGGGGCCTAGGACAGGGTAGTTTAGGGTTAGGAGGATAGTTTAAAGTTAGGGGACTAGGACAGAGTTAGGGTTTGGATGGTGGTTTAGTGTTTGGGTAATACTTTGGTTAGAGGGATAGGGTAAGGAGTGTAGGTTAGGGTTGATTTTCGGGATTGGATATGACATGGGTTAGGTGTTGGAGTTTGGGTATGTTTGGGGGAGGTTAGAGTGTCCGGGTTAGATATTTTCGATGTGAGCCACACATCCCATAGACGATTTCATGCCACTGCTGAGAGGCAACAAAGTTCTGTAAATCTGAAAGCGTCTGAAAGGGTTTCCGTGCGAACGCGCCCTATAGCAGCCTCCGCGTCTCCGCCCCGGTGTGCAGTATGCATGAGTTCGTACATTTGTTGTGGTTTTTCTCTTGGAACGCAAAGCGTCGCGTCTCGTCTCGTCGCGACGCCCGATGATTTCCCCGGTCGGCCGGCAGCGTCCTTCAGATGATGTGGAGGACGGCGTGTGTAGGACGACCCACCATGACAAACCCACCCCAGGCAGCCCCCCCTTCCCCCCAGACGACGGCGGATCGGCCCGCCGGGAGCCGGTCCCTCCACGCGTCAGCGATGTCACCGCTATGTATGCATTTTAATACGGGCGCCGCTCGCCGCACCGCAGCCTCCGACGGATGTTGGCGTTCATGCAAAACGCCGTGGGTCAGCATTTCTGGGCTTCACCATTAAGTGGCAAACAGTGGCGTATGTAAATGTGATCGTGTGTTTGTTGCTGTGTGTGCTTGTGTATGTGTGTGTGTGTGTTTTACAGTGTGTGTGTGTGTGTGTGTGTGTGTGTGTGTGTGTGTGTGTGTGTGTGTGTGTGTGTTACAGTGTGTGTGTGTGTTACAGTGTGTGTGTGTGCGTGCGTGCGTGCGTGTGTGTGTGTGTGCGTGTACGTGTGTGTGTGTGTGTGTGCACGTGTATGTGTGTCCGACTGTTATTCACCTTTCTTGCTACGTTCCTGTGTGAATCCGTCTTCCAGAGCTCTCTTCATAACTTCTGTAGATGCAGTAGGCTGCTTTCCATTTGTCTCTTTTTGTTCGTCTACAACACAGCATGGAGATGATAAGTCAAGGTATATCTTGCCTCCATTTAGGGGGAACATTTAAATAAAATACGAATAAATGATTACATGTATAAAATAGGAAACATACATGGTAAATGAGCAGAACATGGTGATTCTTCACATCTGTCTAAGAGGATTAGGGTGTCCGACTCTAAACATAAGAGTAAATCAGATACATGAAAGTACCATGAAACGGGTCTAGTTTGGGGACCGGCGAGGCCGGGGGGGGTTAGAGAGACCCCCGGACCGGGTCCCGGGGTCCGGGGGTCCGGCCCTGCCTGGTCGGTCAGCCGGCGCCGGTGGTGGCGTGTGTTTCCATAGCGATCGATGACCTATACAGTAATAATCATGATGTATGGCCGCGGCCGCGGCGTGCTGCGCACTGACCTTTCTCTGGAGCGCACTCCGGGCAACCTTCAAAACAACCCCCCCCCCCCCCCCCCAACTCCACCCCCACTCCCACCCCTCACTCCACCTCCACCACCTCTACTCCACCCCCCCCCCCCCCCCCCACAAACACCTCCTCTACTCTACAGCCCCCCTCACAACCTCCAACCCCCAGTCCCGCCTCCTCCCCCTCACTCCACCTCCTCACCCTTCTCCTCTGCTCCACCCCCCCAGCCGAGCACCTCCACCCCCACCTCCTCACTCCCCCTCCTCCCCCCCCCTCCCCCTTCACTCCACCCTCCACCTGATCCCTGCCTTCGCAATCAGACCTAAGGACCTCCCCCTCCCCTCCACCATGAACCTCTTCCTCCACCTCTCCCCGACTCAGACATCACACCCCCTCCTCCCCCTCCTCCTCCTCCCCCTCCCCCTCCTCCTCCTCCTCCTCCTCCCCCTCCTCTCCTCCTCCTCCCCCTCCTCCTCCTCCTCCTCCATAAGCCTTAAACCCCCCCCCCCCTCCTCCCCCCAGCACCTCCTTTCCTCCACCTCCCCTCTTCTTGTCTTCCCTTCTCCTTTTGACTCTTCCTCCCCTTTATCTCCCTCCCCCTCTCCTCCCCCCTCTCCCACTCTCCCCCTCTTCCACCTACAGCTCCCCTCCCCCCTCCCCTCCCTCCCCTCCCTCTCCCCCCCTCCCCTCCCTCCTCATCTCTTCTCCGGTGTGATGGTCGCGCTTCACTGCGCTCCACTGCCTCTATGAATGTTAATGTTGTGTGTGTGTGTGTGTGTGTGTGTCTCCGTGTGTGTGTGTCTCTGTGTGTGTGTCTCTGTCTGTGTGTGTGTGTGTCTGTGTCTGTCTCTGCGTGTCTCTGTGTGTGTGTGTGTGTGTGTGTGTGTGTGTGTGTGTGTGTGTGTGTGTGTGTGTGTGTGTGTGTGTGTGTGTGTGTAATCAGCAGCTTGTCGCAGGAAGAAAACTCACCTGGTCTGCATTTCTGTCACAGACTGTTTTTTTTTATCCAGGATATTATTATGACTATTACTGTTATTGTTGTATTAATATTGTACACATTATATCATACCATGTTATTGTTAATGGAGGTCTTTCATGTTAGAGAGAGAGAGAGAGAGAGAGAGAGAGAGAGAGAGAGAGAGAGAGAGAGAGAGAGAGAGAGAGAGAAGAGCGAGAGAGAGAGAGAGACACACACTCCTTCTTACCGGTTCTTTCTGATCCCAGATCTGTCCGTGGTCAACAGACCTCTCCATGATACCAGAGACCGGTCCTTGATACCAGAGACCGGTCCGTGATACCAGAGACCGGTCCGTGGTACCAGAGACCGGTCCGTGATACCAGAGACCGGTCCGTGATACCAGAGACCGGTCCGTGGTACCAGAGACCGGTCCGTGGTACCAGAGACCGGTCCGTGGTACCAGAGACCGGTCCGTGGTACCAGAGACCGGTCCGTGGTACCAGAGACCGGTCCGTGGTACCAGAGACCGGTCCGTGGTACCAGAGACCGGTCCGTGATACCAGAGACCGGTCCGTGATACCAGAGACCGGTCCGTGGTACCAGAGACCGGTCCGTGGTACCAGAGACCGGTCCTTGATACCAGAGACCGGTCCGTGGTACCAGAGACCGGTCCGTGGTACCAGAGACCGGTCCGTGGTACCAGAGACCGGTCCGTGGTACCAGAGACCGGTCCTTGATACCAGAGACCGGTCTATGATTCCTCCAGAATGCGAGGGGGCCTCTCCTGAATTTACTCATTTACACCTGGCTTGATATCGCCGGTCGCAGCTTGTCCCCGTCGCCTCCGCCTGCTGCAGCCGGCCCCCAGAGGGGCCCCCGGTCGGGCCCCTGTTTTATGTATTCCCCAGACAGGGGGCACTAAGCTGTTGCAGGCGGGGGGGGGAACGCGCGGAGCTGCGGTGATCAGAGGGCGTGCTAATCTGGGGGCCCCTGGAGGAACAGTTCTAATGGGGATTAGAGATTAAGCTCCTGGTCGGGCAGGCAGGCAGGCGGGCCCTCACGGCCCCCGAGGGCCACAAAGCTTTTATTTTTGGGGGGCCCGTCCCTCGCATTATAAAAGAGACGTTAGGTTTATGGGGTGTTTTTGGGGTGATCCTGAATCTGGTTGTTCTGCTCTCTCTCCGGTAACGTTTTTTAATTCGACCGGACGTATGTTTTACTGTCAGGGTTTACGGTACCTTGATGCATTGCATAAACATAAACACACTACGGCTGAGTGAGTCTGACGCAGGTGTAATGAATGTGTGCTGAAGGGATTTTGAGGAGGTTCTGTGTGTTGGTTCACCATTCCAGTGGCATGACCACAAGGATCTGAAACGTCTGTCATCGCCGAGGCATTGACGGCCCTTTGCCTCCGGATCAATCAGGCTCTAACAGGAGGACCAAAGCTGGACTGGGTGGCCCCTCCCATTCTGCCGGCGATTTGCGGTCGCCCTGCAGAAGAGTCTGGAGAAGGGCAATACATTTCTTTCTAGTTTCAATACCTTTTTGCGGGAGCCAATCGCCACGCTGGCTTTCCCCCCTGGCGCACTACTGGCTGGTTTAACAATTTGACGACAGGGAAGCGACGGCAAGCAGCCAATTGCGTACAGTCATTTGTAGACTGTAGATCGCACGTTGCAGACCAACGTGCGATCTACGATTGAGCTTGGTCTGGCAATAGCCAGGCTGGACCAACGCAGGGAGACTGATCTGTTATGAGCGGAGTCTCCCTGGCTGTTCTCTCTCTGCCAGTGGAGGGCAGGTGTTAGTCGTAGTAGAGGTGCAGTACTAGGGTCATCCAATCATCCACTATTCACCCACCCATCCGACATCCATTAATTCATCCAGACACCATCATCCTCACATCTAACAAACCATCCATACAACCACCATCACCCATCCATCCTTCCATCTTATTCATGTTTTATACATTTATTATGCCTCAATAAACAAAAATGTACTAATATGGGAGTCTTCCAGGATGTATTCATCAACTGAATGTATTCCGTGAATACATTCAGTTCTTAGAAAAGATGTGCCCCATAAAAACGAAATAAATACAGAGTACCAGGCATCCTTCATCCAACAGCCCTCTCACCACGGGGGTGTATGAAATGGTTCACGTGCGCGCGGCGCGCGAGTGTGTGCGTGCGTGTGTGTGTTCTTCCAGATTACAGGCGTATAGATAAGGACGTCTGTGAAGGGAGAGGTCATAGGTTCCAATCCCAGCCGGGAGAGACGCTACGGGTCAGAGGACGGAGATAAGGAGGCGCTCTCCCCCTCATCTCCAGCGAGGCACAAAGCAGATGATAGCAACCCGCTGGTTAGCCCCGAGATTAGAACCCAGGCCCCGAGATTAGAACAATACATCAAAACCACAAGATCTCCTGTGTAAGGATGATAGCGACAGTGTCCGGGTTTATCAACACATGAGGCACGTAGAGTAGCCTACCCGAGTACGGGGTAGCAGTAGTGGTGGTAGCAGTAGTAGTAATAGCTGTACCTGTAGCAGTGCCAGTAGCTGTACTTGTAGCAGTACCAGTATGAGTAGCCTACTATTACCAGGAGCAGTAATAGTAGTAGCTGTACTGTAGCAGTACTAGTAGCAGTATGAGCCCTAGCAGTAGCAGTAGTACTTGTAGCAGAACTTGTACTAGTAGCAGTAGCAGTATGAGCCTTAGCAGCACCAGTATGAGCCCTAGCATTAGCAGCTGTACTTGTAGCAGTATGAGCCCTAGCAGTAGCATTAGCAGTAGTAGCAGTATGAGCCCTAGCAGTAGCATTAGCAGTATGAGCCCTAGCAGTAGCATTAGCTTTAGCAGTAGTAGCAGCATCAGCCTTAGCCCTAGCATAGTAAAGCTTGGAGAAACAGAAGAGACGGCGGGCCAGCCCCCACATGTCACATGGTTCAGGTCGATGGATGCCATTGGTGGATTGGTATTGGTGAATTGATTGATGGTTGGTTGATGGTTGTTGTTGACTGATTGATGGTTAATTGATGTACCGGTTGATTGACTGTTGATTGATGATGGGTTCATTGAGGAATGGTTGACTGTTTAACGATTCATTGATTGATTGATGGTTCTAGTTGATTGATGCCTGCTTGATTGGTTCATTAGTAAACAGAGGGGATTGATTGATCACTGGGACGATTGATTAATGGTGCTGGTTAATTGACTGGCGTATTAATGGTACTGGGTCATTAATGGTACATTCCCAGGTTTGATGACTTTGTATTAAAATATATAAAAGATGAACCCTCACCAGCGATAATAAGAAGACGAAAAGATCTGGAGACGTCGTGACCATGGACCATGTAGTGGTGTCCCAGAGAGAGCGAGATTGAGAGAGAGAGAGACAGAGCGAGAGAGAGACAGAGACACAGAGCGAGAGAGACAGAGAGACACAGAGCGCGCGAGAGAGACACATACAGAGAGAGACAGAGCGAGCGAGAGAGACAGAGAGACACACACACCCATACACACACAGAGAAAGAGACAGAGAGATGGAGACACACAGACACACACACTAATTACAATCTGGCAACTGGGTCACCGGTTTTGTCTCTCAAGAGCCGTCGAGTCTCTGCGACGCGTGGATATGGAATTATGCTTTCCTTCCGACGAGAGATTGAACCTCTCGAACAATGTCTTAAAGCCTTCCTCCCCCTCCCCCACCTCTCTCCCCCTCCAACTGTTTATTCTTCCGAGTCGATTCCTACGCCTCTTGAAACCTGTCTTTATTTTAACTTCCATGACCTCGCCCTTCCGTTCTCCAACGTTCCCAGCAACAACAAACATGGAACGTCAAAAACAGCGTTTAACTTACGGTGGCTACAGAAGAGGTTTGTGGGGGAGCAGGAGATGGCAGATAGTGTGAAGAAACAGATAAGAATATAAACCGCAGAACAAAACAAATTACTAAAAATACTACCAGTGGCTAACTGCTGTTGGACAGTGTATTCCCTTGACATGTCTCTCAGTCTACCCTTAACATAGCTGTAGTCCTATAACATAGCTGCAGTCCTACCCTTAACATGACTGTAGGTCTACCCTTAAGATAGCTAAATGCTACCCTTAACTAAGCTGTAGGCCTGTGGGCCTAACGCACTAAACCAGCTTTAACAAACCGTTATGAAAAGGAAACAAACGTCTGAGTTCTGCTTGGTTTAGGGCGCACAGAAAACGGCAGTTCATTAACAAGGAAGAATACAAATTGGAATTTCATGTGTTTTTTACGGTTCCGTCTTTAATTGTGTCCTGAAATAATGGAGGGAGAAAAAAAAAAAAAAAAGGACCCAAGTCGTGTAGTTTGTTCCAAGTTGGTCGGAAACACTCCTCTCCCTCCTCCTTTTGGCTGGTCGACTCAGGGACCCCCGGTCCTCCCCCCGCCCGTGATTAAAGGGAGAATTAGCGGGCGCCGGATCCCCGCTACAAATGAGCCCAACCTCTCCGGGGAGACCTGGCAAGACGCGGTTCCAATTATACCGCCAAATGAATCATTTTCTTATTGGGCGTCCTATAATTGTGGTGGGTATTGGGCCCGAGCAACTCAATTTGTCTCACATATTTGTTGGTCGTTGGGTAATAGAGTTGACAGAGCCAAGGGGGGGGGGCAGGGACGGGGGGGGGAAACAAAAGGGGTGTGAGATGGTTCCCCCCACTTTCTGTTTGATGTGCTTCATCCACGCTAAGACGGTTGATGTTTAAAGGGCTGACAAAATAAAACGCCGTTAATGGGACGCCATTGTCTCAGGATGATCCATCCCTCTCTGGCGCTACGACTTTGTTCCGACCGGGGAGGAATTAACGAGGCCGCCGGTGACGTCATCGTCGTTATCCGTCTTCGGAGAGATTCGGGTTTGCGCGACGGAGAAATTAAATTAGCCCGGGAAACGTGACCTCCCTTCCCGTCGTTGGTGAGGCGCTGTCGGAGGGGTCAGAAAGACGTGTGACTCCTTGGTGCTTTTTACATTAGCTTTTATTGACATGGTCATCAGGGTACAACATTGTAAATATAATCTCCAACCACAGTCCGGAAAATAAACATTTTAAAAAGTAACAGGGAACACAGTAACCTCAAACACTGTCCAACATGTTTGTCTGTTTGGCAGCTTTAGTTCAGCATTTAGTTCAACGTCATTTTTCAGTAGTTTGTTAAAAAGTATATTTTCTTCCATCATAATAAGGTTTTAGTTTGCTTGTCCACGTTTCTTCGCAACTCTCGATGTCATATCGTTTCTAGCAAGTCAGTATTTAAAAAAAGAAAAAACTAAAGTTAAACATGCAAACGTATCAGTAAACTAAATGAAATACTCAGAAAGTATGAACCAGTTAAGTTGTACAAACCAGGTGTACTGGTCCAGCAAACCTGACAAAGCGGACCAATAATTGAGTCACTTTTAGTAAAAAAATAAACGACACAAAAACATTGAGAAAATTAAACTCAAAAAAGTGTGAACCTTTTTAAGACTTTTTTTAAGACTGTTTCTGGAATCAAGTCCCAATCATTTGAGAACTTAGCCTGAATGTTTCTGCAAGTTGTTTCACATGAAAACCTCCTTTCACAACTCTGAGGAAGTGTGTGTGTGTGTGCATGTTAATGTGTGTGATTGTGTGTGTCTTTAAGTGTTTGTGCGTGTGCATGTTAGTGTGTGTGTGATTGTGTGTGCACGCTACTGTGTGTAAATGTGAATAAGTTTGCGTGTTAATGTGTGTGTGTGTGTTTGAGGGTGTGTTTTTGCATGGCAGAGTGTGTGTGCATGTGATTACGTGTGTGTGTGTGTGTTTGCTTTTTAATGTGCGTGTGTGTGTGCATGTGAGTGTGCATGTGAGTGTGTACGTGAGTGTGTACGTGAGTGTGTACGTGAGTGTGCATGCATGCGAGTGCATGTTAGTGAGTGTGTGTGTGTGCATGTGCGTGTGCGCGTGTGTGTGTGTGTGTGTGCACGCCGTGGCGCTGACGTTGGAGGCCAGACGAGGGAACAATGAGCAGTAAAGTGCACCAACAGCAGCCTGCACGCTCCTGTGGCGGGCTGTGGGTCACACGTGTGTTACTGTGTGTGTGTGTGTGTGTGTGTGTTTCTAAGACAGAAGTGACAGCTGCCATTCCGTGTGCAGCGGGTGCTACCTCGCTAATGCTGCTAGTGGGAGGGGGGGGGGGGCTGCTCCGTCCCCCACTCCCTGCTGGGAGTCCTCTGTCCATCTCTTAAAGCAAACCACCTCCTCTCCTCCCCCTCCAACCCCCTTTCCTCCACCTCGTTCTTCCACCACCTCCTACCCTCCTCCGGTCCCCTACCTTCATTGGCCCGCCCCCCCCCCCCCCCACCCCCCCACTGTGCACCCCATGTCGGAGCTCCCTCATTAAGTGCATCCGAACAAGGTGTGCAAATCCTTTATTTTTTGCAGTAAAGTCGTCGGCCCGTTGTCGACCAATCACGGAGCCGACGTCCCCAGTAAACGTACCGTCAGAGTATTAAGGTTCGGGTTTTGTTTGGGGACGACCCCGACGTACCAGGACCCCCGTCTTTAACTCACCGTGGTCAACTCAGCCCACATTAAGGAACGAAACGGGATGATTCTAATTCTGAGCCGTAGTCGTAAATCGTATGTAAACGGGGTCAGAACACGCCAAACGTGACGCGCCACACGCTAGTGTTTAGGTCTCTACGGTTTCCTGTTTTCCCTTATATTAACTATAGCTTACCGGTTCAACGCACACACATACGCATTGTCTAACGGAAATGTACACAGAAAAGTGTTAAAACTGACATCTGTCATTTCACCACACTCTCCCTCCCTTCACCTCCCCCGCCCCCTTCCTCCCCCCCTCCCCCCCCTCCCCCTGGAGATAAGTGTGAATCATAGCCGGCGGCTTCATGGCTACCCCTGGCGTGCGCCGTAGGGCCGTGGCGATGGCTCCTCCAATTACCCCCAGACTCCAGCGGGGGCGTCGCGGTCATTGGGAGAGGGGCTGGGGCGATGTGGAGGGGGGGGGGGGGGGGGGGGGAGAAAGAGGGAGAGGAGAGAGGATGGAGAGAGGAGAGATGGGAGAAGAGAGAGGATGGAGAGGGGAGGGGGAGGGGGAGGAGAGAGAGGGGAGCAAAGAGGCAGAGATGGGAGGAGGGAGGGGAGGGAGGAGGAAAGAGAGAGAGGAGAGGGAGGGGGGGGGGGGGGGGGGGGGGGGGGGAGGGACGAGAGCGAGGGAGAGGGGGGGGGTCTCTCGGCCCCTCTAGGTGGAGGACGAGGTCTCCATGGTGGACAGGATGCGTACGACCTCGGCCCGCTGCGTGGGGGAGATGTGCTGGGTCATGTGGACGATGGAATCCATGGCAACCTCAGGGTTGGCTTGGACCAGGCTGGGGGGGGGGGGGGGCACAGGGAGGGAATGAGGTCATGACCCTTCCTTCGCATCCATTCATCCTCCGACTTAAAGCGAATGAAAAGTCTTCTGAACATATTCTGCTGAGGGATTAATACACTTGTAGACCAATACAATAATTGATTAGGATTATGTCACGTTTGTGCTTTAGTGAGGCAAATGTTCCTTTTCCACGACAACACTGCCTTTCAAATGTTAAAGTTTGAGATAAACTCTTAAATAAATGATGATGAGAAAGATCAATCCCATGTTGATCTGGAAGGTCTCTGATGTGAGGTAGGGTGTGTGCGTGTGTGTGAGTCTGTGTGTGTTTGTGCGTGCGTTACCTGCGTATCTGCTTGAGGATGTGGTCTCTGCGGATGTACTTGATGTTCTCGTCGACGACAGACCGCGCCCCCTCCTCCTCCGCCAGCTGCCTCTCCAGCCAATCAACCACCTCCTCGTTATCATCCCACAGGTAGGCCTGCACACACCCCGCAGCCAATCAATTAATAAATCAATACATCAATACATCAATACATCAATCAATCAATCAATCAATCAATCAATCAATCAACCACCTCCTCGTTATCGTTTGTTTAAGGTAGGCCCTCAGTAGACAATCAATTGTTAAGATCAATCAATCGATCAATCAAATCAATTTATTATTCATTCAAATCAATCATAGTTCTGGTAAAGAAATAAATGACATGAAACCATTAAAAACAAATATTTATATAATGGATACCGCTACAAACATTACTACCACTGCTAACTACTGCTAAGGTCCTACTAGCTAAACCCACTAGTGAGGAGGACGCCAGTATGGCGAGGTCCTGTCAGCTCACTAAGCGGGCTTCAGCAGGCTTAGGCGCTGGTGTCGGACGCCTGCTCTCTCAGGTCCAGAAAGCCTCAGGACTACAGAATACCTTTACTGTGAAAGAACAGCATTCAAACTGATAAACGCTTTTATTGTGAGGGAAATATTGTCCTCCTCACAACACAACACAACACAACAAGCTATTATTTAAAATAAACAATGGAGTGCTTTTGTTGCCTGGCCCCAACGGAGGGAAGGAAGAAAAGAAAAATGAATATTCATCAATTTCTGAAACCTCCGATATTAAACAAAGCCAGGATTAGCGTCCATTTTACAGGGAGGGGGGGGGGGGGGGGAGGGGTCGGGGTGTGTGTGTGAGTGTGTGTGTGTGTGTGTGTGTTCGGGGGGGGGGCATTCAACGTCTCTTTTTATGAGCGCCTGGACTTGAGGTCCGGCAGAACCCTTAATGCCCGTATTAATCATCTCTAATCTGTTTGCTTTTAATTAAGAAACAGCGTGTTGCCGTGCTATCTGCCCCAGCCAGCCCGGTGATTAATGACGCCGGGGCACATCACTGGAGCCCCGGCAGCCAATGAGAGGCCTGCTTCTTAATAGTCCTCAGACAGAAAGGCTGGGGACGGCTAGCCCTAGCTCTGCGGCTAGCCCCCGGGGCGCTAACCGTCTCCGATGGACCCCTTCCACCTCCAGGGTCCCTATTCATTGACGCTCGTATCTCGGTTTGGATCAATAGGACTCGATATAATTCCACCAACGTTCCTGCCCCTCTGTTGCGCCCTGCGGTCATGTGATGGTAGACTAGACGTGGGTTTCTTGGAAAACTGAGGACCAAGAGACGTGGTCCCCACTTATTGTTTGTTGTAGGTCTTGGCGCTTAAAAATAGTATTTGTGTAGCATCTTATCCTAGCTATCTTTGTTGTATACGTCTAGAGTCCCCACTATTCAGAGTCCCCTCAAACAGGCCTAGAATGAGGTTCAATCAAGCTTAGAGTTAGAGGAACTCATGTTCTTCACAAATTGGCCTTGGCTGATTTGGGACGTTTTGCAATAACCCAAACCAAGAGATGAGTGTATAATTAGAATGTGACAAAAAACTCTGAAATCGTTACCATAATGCTAATCCTGAAGCCATGATTATATTGTAATGATTACATAAGTCAAACATTGGCCCAGTTAATTAACCCGTTTCCCTTTGGCTGATATTACATTAAATAATGAGTCATTATTGCTGAAATAAAGTATGAATATGCTATACAAATGTAAAATTGTTTAAATAAGTAAGAACAAGAAACAAAAACAGTCATCATCACATTCCTTTAGGTGAGTTTACATCAGTAAACCTTTTAGGTGAAGGAAGACAGACAGACAGACAGACAGACAGACAGACAGACAGACAGACGGCCAGTCTCACCTTGACGGTGCCCTCGGCCTCGACGAACCAGCGCCGCAGCATGGCCTGCACCTGTCCGTCGGTAAGCTCGTTGTTGGCCGCGTGGATCTTGCCCTTCACCGTGTCCTCCAGCAGGAGGCGCCGCAGACGCCAGTAGAAGAACTGCCGCGAGGTCGGCCACTCCAGGATGTCCTGTCGGAGAGGATAACTTTAATAGCATGGAGGCTAACAGATAAACGCCCGCTAGGCTGGCGCGGACGCGGATAAACACATAAAGTTTGTTCACTGGGGGCTGACCAACGGAGAATGGTTTTGTACGCATTGAGGCTAACAAACAAAATAACAGTTTTGTTAACGCGGGTGCTAACAAACTAATAAACTGTTTTACTAGCGTAGACAAAAATAGCCAAACCTTTATGGTGTTTTTTGTTAGCTAGGTGCTAACAAACTAATAAACAGTTTAACTGGCGTACACAGAAACAACCAAATCATTTGTGGTGGTTTTTGTTAGCTAGGTGCTAACAAACTAATAAACAGTTTAACTGGCGTAGGCCTACACAGAAACGACCAAATCGTTTGCGTTGGTTTTTGTTAGCGTAGATACAAACAAACAGGTCTGCATCAACGCTAATAAAACTGACAAATAACCGTTTCATCAGCTTGACAAAAATACAATTTCGTTTCTATAGTTGGGAGTAAATGCCCCATGTCCTGATAGCGTAGCGATGGTTGGAACTGTGGAAAGTTATTCTATTGTTCTAACGGAAATATTTCCCATCGCTGCTTAATTTTAACTTATCAGAAAACTAAAGAAAGTCTTTATCCCCCTCAGTTATTGCAGAATCTAATACCAACTGGAGCAATGAGTATTAGGCAATGAAGTGGAAGACATTTATATGAATATATATATAAAGAGAGAGAGAGAGAGAGAGAGAGAGAGAGAGAGAGAGAGAGAGAGAGAGAGAGAGAGAGAGAGAGAGAGAGAGAGAGAGAGAGAGAGAGAGAGAGAGAGAGAGAGAGAGAGAGGAGGAGGAGGAGGAGGAGGAGGAGGAGGAGGAGGAGGAGGAGGAGGAGGAGGAGGAGGAGGAGGAGGAGGAGGAGAGAGAGAGAGAGAGAGAGAGAGAGAGGGAGAGAGAGGGAGAGAGAGAGAGGGAGACAGAGGGAGGAGGGAAGAGAGCGAGAGCAAGAATGGCCGCCCGAGGCAGGTCTGTGGTTGCCGGGGCGATGGACCAGGGTCATCGCGTGATAATTAGAACAACACATCCCGAGTCTCAGAGGAATGCGGGATTGGCTAGGAATATTTCCCCTCGGCCAATCACAGATCAGCGTGGATAACAGAAGGTAGCGCCTTGTTTTCATGACACAACGCAGGAAGTTAAACAGAGATTATAAGTGTGGGAATAAAGGTAAGTCAGTCGACCCATCAGGGGTCAGTCTGTGTCAGCCGGAGAGTTGTTCGGGTGTTCGACTCCCAGCGGGAAGGTTCTGGGTTCAAAGGTCAAGATGTCTAACATTGAGCTGCTTAACGACCAGCATTTCATAAAGTAAATGAATGGGTTGATCGCATAAAAGTGTATGTCAATGAAGTTAAATCTTACAAAGTGACGATATGGAAGATATTAGCCGTTGGAATAATTGACACACTGGATCAAACCTGGGGAACAAACGACTTATTCTAAGCTTTTGAAAAATGTTTTTAAATGCTGCTTCACCGAAACCGCTCCTCAGCGGCCATCATCAGGTCGAACCATGACGTCCCGTCCAGAGAGGAAGTGATGTCACGTCCAGACAGACAGGAAGTGATGTCACGTCCAACAAAGGTAGTGTCTCCTCTCCCCCTGATTGCCCGCGCCGTCCGTTGTAATACTATGTATAATAATAATAGTGTCATCTATATCTCAGTCTCACCGTGATGACGCCCTTCTCCTGCATGCGTCCGGGCGTGTCGTGGAGGTCGGCGAACTGCACCGCCACCTGGTGGTAGATGGGCAGCAGGAACTCCTCGCGCTCCTTCAGCTTGCCCTCCAGCTCCTTCCTCTCGACGGGGTTCAGCTCGGGGGTCCCTGCGGGGAGAGAGTCCGAGACACTTCCTTCAGTGGGGAGACGGGAGACGACGTGTGGTCGACGGTCATTCGGGTATTCCGTTCAGTTTCACTCGGCGCAGTTTTAACTCAGACAAACGTGATTTATTATTTGTTTCTTTTTACTGCACTTTAAGGGGACCTTGAGGGTGCAATAAAAACAAACTAATCATTCTTATATTATTATTCTTATATTATTATCTCTATTATTCTTATGTCATGTGAATGTACCGCTATTTACTACATCGCCATCGTGCAGCACTCTCATCAGCACCAGATTTGATTGGACGCTCTGAAGTCGCTTGGATCAAAGCGTCTAAACGTAAACAACACACGGCTCTCACACACTAGGGCGGCTGTGTGAGTTAAACACAGCCGTCCGTCAGTCTGCCCGTCCGCCCGTCAGTCCCCCCGTCCCCCCGTCTGTCCATCGCTCACAACACCCATCCACGGGTTCCCCCTGAACCACCTCTCACTAACTGACACACACACACACACACACACACACACACACACACACACACACACACACACACACACACACACACACACACACACACACACACACACACACACACACACACACACACACACTAAAAATAACGCACTGCTGACCAACGCGCCGGCCCGCTGTCAGCAAGCGAGAGTGATTTCTGTCAATTCGCCACCTCCACCCCCACCCCGGCTGAGATCGCCTCCAGCCCCCAACGAGCCCAAACAGCACCCCCACCTCCCAGGAGCCCAGGGGAGGAATCGATAGGTGGGGAGGGCGGAGGAGGGGAGGGGGGGTGGAGGAGGGGGTGGTGCTAGATGATGAGGGCAGGCTGAGGATTGATCCCAGGCTGTGATTGACACCTCCAGAGCTGTGAAGATCATACCATCCAACGGAGATAAAAACAAGTGCCCCACCCCCCCCTCCCCCTGAAGGGGGGTGGGGGGGGGAGAAGGAGAAGGGGGAGGCGGAGAGGGGGGAGGCGGAGGGGACGCCCGATGGACAATCTTTGACGGCTTTTCATTTTGGCGCTGGCGTTGTCAAGACATTTTTAAACAAGAGATTGTATTTGTTCTTAGTGTCACATATTTGAGTCCAAAACTGGCAATTCCTGTGTTCATTATTGATTATTTTTTATTTATATAGTTATTCATATTTTATATTCAATAAAAAGGGTTTTTGTTACTTGGGCCTTGATGAAAGGCGCTATACAAATCAAATTATTTTTTTATCCTAATTGTGTATCTTAACTAAAGTCCCCACTTTAGTTAAGATACACAAAAACCCCAAACCCCGGTTTGGGGTTTTGGGGAGGTCTGCTGAACCCATCGGAGGACCTCAGGACCTCCGCCAGCCGGGGTCTGATGCCTTGTGAGACGCCTTGTGAGCAGTGCAAGGCCCCCGGTGGACTGACCCAGTCGCTCGGACAGGCCGGTGTAGACGGGGTCCACCCTCCTCATGGTCTTCACCAGGTCCTTCCTCCTGAACTTGATCTCCACCGTGCCCTCGGCCTCCAGAACCCCGCCCCTGGGGAGAGGAGAAGGTGGAGGTCAGTGACAGACAGGAGCATCGCACAACGACAACAGACGACAACCAAGACAACAACAAACGACAACCCGAAACAAGACAACTAGACCACCGCACAACGACAACAGACGACAACCAAGACATCAACAAACGACAACCCGAAACAAGACAACTAGACCACAGCACAACAACAACAGACGACAACCAAGACATCAACAAACGACAACCCGAAACAAGACAACTAGACCAGAGCACAACAACAGCAGACGACAACCAAGACAACAACAAACGACAACCCGAAACAAGACAACTAGACCACGGCACAACGACAACAGACGACAACCAAGACAACAACAAACGACAACCCGAAACAAGACAACTAGACCACAGCACAACAACAACAGACGACAACCAAGACATCAACAAACGACAACCCGAAACAAGACAACTAGACCACGGCACAACAACAGCAGACGACAACCAAGACATTAACAAACGACAACCCGAAACAAGACAACTAGACCACAGCACAACAACAGCAGACGACAACCAAGACAACAACAAACGACAACCCGAAACAAGACAACTAGACCACAGCACAACAACAACAGACGACAACAACCAAGACAACAACAAACGACAACACGAAAAAAGACAACTAGACCAGAGCACAACAACAACAGACGACAACCAAGACAACAACAAACCACAACCTGAAACAAGACAACTAGACCACAGCACAACAACAACAGACGACAACCAAGACATCAACAAACGACAACCCGAAACAAGACAACTAGACCAGAGCACAACAACAACAGACGACCCGAAACAAGACTGTTGGGTAAACAAGAAAACACTAAACAACAACTAGAACACAGCAAAACAACAACAAACGACCAAGACAACTAACAACAAAACAACAACCAGCAAACACAACCAGAAACACCAAAAGAACCAGAGTACAAACAAAACAACAACCAGAATACAACCAAAAAAACAGCTACCAGTGCCCTATACCACGAAGCTCGCTGAACATACCCAGGCTTTCTTGGGAAAACCTGGCTCGACAGAGCCGCAACTCGCAATCAGAGTTAAATGGTACCACGAAGCTCACTTTAGATTCAATTAGTAGAACCAGGTTTTCCGCTTTAGGTTCAGTGCGCGTTCACGTGAAAGGGGCGTTTTTTGCGTCATTTTTCTCACCTTTACGATAGATCAAGCAGTCTATATGAGTATAAGTGAAAAGATTCTGCATATTGTCTGTAAAATAACTATGCCAAATGCAGAATTGTTCGCCATTAATCCAAATAGAATGATGATGATTTAAAAATGCATAAGCAACGTCCATCCTGCCTTATTCTATAATTTAGGGATATTCACTTTAAATACACCCTAAGAAATGTATCGCATGTTTTCGACCTCTGAGAGGTAGCGGCTGTAGCGTAGTGGATTAGTATAAGACCCGAACGCCAGCGACCGGGGTTCAAATTCGCCGGTCTATCATCATGCATTTTACCCCCATAGATGTGGTGCCAGCACGGCCTTGAAAATATGGGTTCAAGTTCGAAATAAGCACAAAAATATAATTCCATAAGCTTAAGTGAATAAGTATTCCATATGCATGAGAATTAGGACTTTTTAAGCTTCACATAAATTCGCGTCACTTGGGAGTCGAACCCCCCGCGCAGAAATTCAAGACTGACGCGCTACCTCCACTCTAGCATCTGTCACTGAGACACAATGCGCAACAGTAATCATTGTCTACATAAGGTCCAAAAGGACGATCAAATAACGAACACCCTCTGATGAGAATCTGTATCTCTCATGTAGAACCCCAATTTCGTTGTTTGCACAATGACAATAAAGTCTGAAATCTGAATATCGTCAGACAATGCCAAGGGATCGGTTCTGTCCCGTAAAACCCTTGTCTCCGGAGAGACGCCTGTACGAGAAGTGCGCCGGGGTCCACGGGAACACCCACAAATGGTGACGCCATTGTCAGAGGAGGGGCTAGGAAGCTGCGCACGCCGATTTAAGTAACCGATCTCCGGCTAGACTAAGCCGAAAAACTGCTCCCGACCAGGTTTGGTTGCGAGCATAAGTCACCATGGTGATACATCGACGCTAAAAGAGATCGACTTTCGTGGTACAACTAACCCAGGCTTGGAGCTCAACATACCTCGCTAACCCCCTAAGCGAGCTTCGTGGTACAGGGCTCAGATCACAACCAAATGCACCAAAAAATCAAACAACATAACACAACAACCATAGCACAACAACCATAATACAACCAAATACACCATAACACAACCATCACACAACCAGATACACCATAACACAACCATCACACAACCAGATACACCATAACACAACCAGATACACCATAACACAACTATAACACAACCAGATGCACCATAACACAACCAGATACACAACTATAACACAACCAGATGCACCATAACACAACCAGATGCACCATAACACAACCATCACACAACCAGATACACCATAACACAACCAGATGCACCATAACACAACCATCAGACAACCAGATACACCATAACACAACCAGATGCACCATAACACAACCAGATGCACCATAACACAACCATCACACAACCAGATACACCATAACATAACCAGATACACCATAACACAACCAGATACACCATAACACAACCAAATACACCACAACACAACCGGATACACAACTATAACACAACCAGATGCACCATAACACAACCAGATACACAACTATAACACAACCAGATGCACCATAACACAACCAGATGCACCATAACACAACCATACCAACACCAAATACACCATAACACAACCAAATACACCACAACACAACCAGATACACCATAACACAACCATAACACAACCAGATACACCATAACACAACCAGATACACCATAACACCACCATAACACAACCAGATACACCATAACACCACCATAACACCACCCCATTGGTTCAGCAGGGGTGTGGGCGGTCTCTCGGCGGGGCTCACCGGCTGTCCTTGTCGGCGTACATCTCCATGTGGCGGGGGTTGATGGTGGGGTCGATGACCACCCAGGACCCCCCGCGGAGCTCCGCCTGGGGCGGGATGTACACCAGCACGGGCTGCCGGTACTCCCGCAGCCCGTCCACGATGTACGCCCCGAACTTCAGCACCTGGTCGTACATGTCTGGGGGGGCAGAGAGACAGGGTGGGGGTCAGGGTGGGGGTCAGGAGGTCAGGGTGGAGGTCAGGGTGGGGGTCAGGGTGGAGGTCAGGGTGTGGGTCAGGAGGTCAGGGTGGAGGTCAGGGTGAGGGGCAGAGAGACAGGGTGGGGGTCAGGGTGGAGGTCAGGGTGGGGTTCAGGAGGTCAGGGTGGGGGTCAGGGAGGAGGTCAGGGTTGGGGTCAGGGGGAGGTCAGGGTGGGGGTCAGGAGGTCAGGGTGGAGGTCATGGTGGAGGTCAGGGTGGGGGTCAGGAGTTCAGGCTGGGGGTCAGGGTGGGGGTCAGGGTGGGGGTCAGGAGGTCAGGCTGGGGGTCAGGGTGGGGGTCAGGGTGGAGGTCATGAACCAGGTGTGGCCGCTCATACCCTTCATGCCGCCGGAGAAGCCCCTCCAGTTGGCGAACACCATGAGAGGCAGGCCCTCGCGGTTCAGGTCCTTGATGGCCTGGGCCGTCTTGAAGGCCGAGTCGGGGAACCACACCTGGCCCGCCTGCTGGATGACCTGCAGGGCCGATCAATAGGGCGTCAACACACAGCCACACCTCGATCCCTTATCAATGACCCGTACAATCAATACACAGCCACACCTCGATCCATAATCAATGACCCGCACAATCAATACACAAACCACACCACGATCCCTTATCAATGACCCATACAATCAATACAAAATCCATTCAAAATCAATTCCCCGATCCCACAGTAATCAATACAGAATCAATACACGATCACACAATCAATACAGAATCAATAACCGATCAAACAATCAATACCCTGTTCAGATCAATAACCATGAATATCTGACCCATACCCAATCACACAACCCGATCAATAGCCAGTCAGAAGATGTGTGTGTGTGTGTGTGTGTGTGTGTGTGTGTGTGTGTGTGTGTGTGTGTGTGTGTGTGTGTGTGTGTGTGTGTGTGTGTGTGTGTGTGTGTGTGTGTGTGTGTGTGTGTGCGTCCAGCTCTTACCTTGGCCTCAGAGTCCAGGTTGGCCGGATCAGCTGGGATGGTCAACTCTACAGACCTGGTCTCCACGGCAACCACTCCGGTAGGGATTCCTCCCAACCTTTATTTAAAACATCACACGTTACAAACCTAAGTGACAAACACCAACACCTCACACACACAAAGACAGATACTCTCTCACACACACACACACACACACACACACACACACACACACACACACACACACACACACACACACACACACACACACACACACACACACACACACACACACACACACACACAGGTTCTCACACACACACACACACACAGGGGGGGGGGGTGCAGCCTACCGGGCGCGGCCCACCACCACGCTCTGGGCCCACGGCTGCATGATCTCCATGAAGGAGCCCTGGTCGAAGAAACCACTCTGCCAGGAGCCCTTAGGGGCTGGGGGAGGAGCAAGGGGGGGGGGGGGGAGGAGGAGAGGGAGGAGGAGAGGAGAAGAGGAGGAGGAGGAGAGGAGGAGGAGAGGAGGAGGAGAGGAGGAGAAGAGGAGGAGAAGAGGAGGAGGAGGAGGAGGAGGAGGAGAAGAGGAAGGGGAGAGGAGGAGAAGAGGAGGAGGAGAAGAGGAGGAGGGAGAGGAGGAGGATTAGGAGGAGGAGGAGGAGGATGAGGAGGAGGAGGAGAGGAGGAGGAAGAGGAGGGGAGAGGAGGAGAAGAGGAAGAGGAGGAGGATGAGGAGAGGGAGGAGGAGGAGGAGAGGAAGGGGGAGGAGGAAGAGGAGGAGAGGGAGGAGGAGCAGGAGGAGGGGGAGGAGGAGGAGAGGGAGGAGAGAAAGAGGAGGAGGAGGAGCAGAAGGAGAAAAATAATAAGAGTTACTATTTCTGACTATGTTGTCATTGGACAGACACTTTTATCCAGAGTGATACAGACCATTAAGGAGCAGGTCAGGGTTAAGCGGCGTTTTGCTGAAAAGGGGCTCTTTAAAACCCAAACCCTAGACAGCCCCTTTAACCAGGAGACCTGGAGGTAACCAGGCTCCTTCAACCCAGGCCTGTGGAAGGGGGTCTTACACTGACTGGGGCGTCCGGACAGCATCCAGCGGGGGTCGTAGGGGGCCTTGGTGGGGATGAACTCGATCAGCCGGTCGATGGGGTCCTTGGCGCTGAGAATGGGCCCCGGGCTGGCATTAGTCTGGGGACGCAGGAGTCAGAATCACACAGAAATCACACAGAAATCATACAGAAATCACACAGAAATCCTACAGAGAAATCACACGCAGAAATCACCATCTGTATTGTATTTGTGATTTGTTGAATGAAAAATAGAGCAAATGTAAAAATACAAAAGCAACTATAATTGGATATTAAATAAATTAAACGGGTAATTTCATCTAACAATAATATATATTTGTACGGATATACCAATAGTAGTAGTAGGACTCATAACTTACATTTCTGCATTACCTTGCGTCACTAATTTGTAATAAAAAATTCCAAATTCCAAAATTTTAATCACAATTGTATGTTTAGTCTACGAATGTCTAGTTTGAGCTGGATTCTGTGGTTCTAACGTATTCAAACTGCGACCCCCTGATCCCGGTCCTCACCTTGGGCATGTAGGACAGCCACTGCAGGAGGGTGAAGACGCCCTCGAAGTCATCGCACACGGTGGAGTGTGTCACCCCGTTGTTGTGCATGATCTGGATCCCCCCCAGCTGGTTGTTAGACGTGTACACCTCGCTGCCCAGAACCTGGAGAAACAAAAAGAAATACATTAAATATCATATACCACGACATAACAGAACACAGTCACCTCCCTGCCAAGAACCTGTAATACATATGATATCACGTACCATAACATAACATAATATAACACACACCTCACTGCACAGTACATATTTGTAAAACTATCTGCCAAGTATCTGGTCAAACACAAATATGACACATTATGATATCATACAATATAACATAATTAACACCTCTCTTCCCAGCACAGGGTGTCAAAAACAAATCTGGTATTATGATGTAATATAATACAGAACTCCCTGACTCAGAGCAACTAAAACACAAACAAAACCTCCAGATGTAGATTTCAAATAATACAATTCAAACGCTGCATACAAAATGCATTGCATTACAGCAACACATCACATTTTAGTTTTGCTTGAGCTGTCTGTGACAGACACACACACACACAGTGTGTGTGTGTGTGTGTGTGTGTGTGTGTGTGTGTGTGTGTGTGTGTGTGTGTGTGTGTGTGTGTGTGTGTGTGTGTGTGTGTGTGTGTGTGTGTGTGTGTGTGTGTGTGTGTGTGTGTGTGTGTGTGTGTGTGTGTGTGAGGTTGAATAACGCACGACAACGAGAGTACTACACAACTCCTGCTGTGTAAAGAACTGCCTCTGTGAGCTAGCTAGCTATAATATAAACCAACCAGCTATCTATAAACCAACTCCGTCTCAAAACGCACATGAACAGGCGGCAGGTTACAAACATAAAGACTGAGAGACAGAGGGAGACAGAGAGAGAGACAGAGAGACCAAGAGATAGAGTGAGACAGAGAAACAGAGAGAAAGAGAGACAGAGAGAGAGGCCGAGAGAGAGTGAGACAAAGAGACAGAGAGACAGAGAGAGAGAGAGAGAGAGAGAGAGAGAGAGAGAGAGAGAGAGAGAGAGAGGCCGAGAGAGAGTGAGACAAAGACAGAGAGACAGAGAGAGAGACAGGGACAGAGACAGAGACAGAGACAGAGAGAGAGTGAGACAAAGACAGAGAGACAGAGAGAGAGACAGAGACAGAGAGAGATACAGAGCAGGACAGAGAGAGAGCGACCAAGAGAGAGTGAGAGAGTGAGACCGAGAGAGCGAAATAGAGCGAGACTTTAAGAGAGTGAGACCAAGAGAATGAGAGCGAGAGAGTGAGACTGAAAGAGAGTGAGACCAAGAGAGAGTGAGAATGAGAGAGCGAGATAGAGCGAGACCTAAGAGTGAGACCAAGGGAGTGGGAGCGAGAGTGAGACCGAGAGAGTGAGATAGAGCGAGACCGTAAGAGATTGAGACCAAGAGAGAGTGAGACCGAGAGAGTGAGAGCGAGAAAGAGGCGGTGAGACAGAGAGACGGAGGGAGAGCGAGACCGAGAGAGAGAGTGAGGGCGAGGGAGAGGGCGAGCGAGAGAGAGGTCACGGGGGAGGATCAGTGTTCTCTCCTTCCTCCCACCTCTCGGTCATCATTTACTTTCTTTATCACCGCTAACGTCGGCCGCTCCGCCACAAATCTGCAGCGCGCCGCTAAAGCTGTCAGCCGGCAGGCCGGGGCCCCGCGCTCACCTTGACACGCACACCCTGCTCCACCTGCCCATGCCCTCTACCCCACCCACGAGACCTCCCCATGCCCTCTACCCCAACCTGCACCCCCTCCCCATGCCCTCTACCCCACCCTGCTCCACCTCCCCATGCCCTCTACCCCCACCCTGCACCACCTCCCCATGCCCTCTACCCCACCCTGCACCACCTCCCCATGCCCTCTACCCCACCCTGCACCACCTCCCCATGCCCTCTACCCCACCCTGCTCCACCTCCCCATGCCCTCTACCCCCACCCACGAGACCTCCACCATCTCCTCTACCCCCACCCACTGAGACCTCCACCTCCCCCACCTACGCTAGGTACGTGGTAGGTATGTGTGTGTGCATGTGTGTGTGTATGTGTGTGTAGTAGCTGTACAGCTCTGTCTATACTGTGTATGAGTGTGTGTGTGTGTATGTGTGTGTAGTAGCTGTACAGCTCTGTCTATACTGTGTATGAGTGTGCGTGTGTGTATGTGTGTGTAGTAGCTGTACAGCTCTGTCTATACTGTGTATGTGTATGCGTGTGTGTATGTGTGTGTAGTAACTGTACAGCTCTGTCTATATTGTGTATGAGTGTGTGTGTGTGTATGTGTGTGTAGTAGCTGTACAGCTCTGTCTATACTGTGTATGAGTGTGTGTGTGTGTGTGTGTATGTATGTGTGTGTAGTAGCTGTACAGCTCTGTCTATACTGTGTATGAGTGTGCGTATGTGTAGGTGGGTGTAGTAACTGTACAGCTCTGTCTATACTGTGTATGAGTGTGTGTGTGTGTATGTGTAGTAGCTGTACAGCTCTGTCTATACTGTGTATGTGTATGCGTGTGTGTATGTAGTAGCTGTACAGCTCTCTCTATACTGTGTATGAGTGTGCGTGTGTGTATGTGTGTGTAGTAGCTGTACAGCTCTGTCTATACTGTGTATGTGTATGCGTGTGTGTATGTGCGTGTAGTAGCTGTACAGCTCTGTCTATACTGTGTATGTGTATGCGTGTGTGTATGTGTGTGTAGTAGCTGTACAGCTCTGTCTATACTGTGTATGTGTATGCGTGTGTGTATGTGTGTGTAGTAGCTGCATAGCTCTGTCTATACTGTGTATGTGTATGCGTGTGTGTATGTGTGTGTAGTAGCTGTACAGCTCTGTCTATACTGTGTATGAGTGTGTGTGTGTGTGTATGTGCGTGTAGTAGCTGTACAGCTCTGTCTATACTGTGTATGTGTATGCGTGTGTGTATGTGTGTGTAGTAGCTGTACAGCTCTGTCTATACTGTGTATGAGTGTGCGTGTGTGTATGTGCGTGTAGTAGCTGTACAGCTCTGTCTATACTGTGTATGAGTGTGTGTGTGTGTGTATGTGCGTGTAGTAGCTGTACAGCTCTGTCTATACTGTGTATGTGTATGCGTGTGTGTATGTGTGTGTAGTAGCTGTACAGCTCTGTCTATACTGTGTATGAGTGTGCGTGTGTGTATGTGTGTGTAGTAGCTGTACAGCTCTGTCTATACTGTGTATGAGTGTGTGTGTGTGTATGTGCGTGTAGTAGCTGTACAGCTCTGTCTATACTGTGTATGAGTATATCACAGCTCACTGGGCTATGTGCAGTTAGTCTCCGACCGCAAATACAGGAAAGAAAAATTCTGGAGGCTAACAAACAAAAAAAAAAAAAAAAAAAAAAAAAAAGCCTGATCCCGGACTGTAGTTTGGGTTGAAACATTCCCGACCCTTCCAAGTAACAACTTTTTCCCGAATATGGTCTGTTTGCCGCCATGTATGCTTATTTTAACCCTGAGTGACTCCCTCCACCAAACACCACTTTAAAAACTCATTTACAGCCCACAGGAATCCCCCCCCCCCAGCCCCCAGCGTCTCCCTGTGATTGGCTATCACCGGCTCTCTGTTCTCATCATGGACGTCTAATGGGAGAGTTGATTTAAAAACCACCGCAGCTTGTTACAAAGGAGAGGAGGACGAGGAGGAGGAAGAGGAGAGCTGCAAATGGATATGTCATCATTGATCTATTTGCATGTTTTGTCATGTCGCAAATTTGTCACGTAATTTGGAGAGGAGTCGCGTTAATGGACTGATGAGTAAATGGAGGAGAGACATGCACGAGGAGCACGCAAGCACGCACGCACGGCACGCACGGCACGCAGACACACACACACACAGACACATTCAAACATATGCAGCTAAACACACACACACACACACACACACACACGCACACTCATGCACGCAAAGTAAACACACGCATGCACACACACACATTCAAACATATGTAGCTAAACACACACACACACAAACACAGACACACACAGACAAAAACAATCTGTCTCAGCAAAACTTTCATTTTGATTAGGAACAAATGATATGGGTGCAGGAGGCTGCGCCGCGGCCCCGAGCTATTTCTATGCAAATAACAACTGCCTGTTCTCTTTCAATTATAGCAGGCTGACTGACAGGCAGCGCACAGGCAGACAGTCAGAGAGAGGCAGACCGGCAGGGAGAGAGAGAGAGAGAGAGATACAGACAGGTAGACAGACAGGCCGGGAGAGGGAGAGAGGGACACTGGCAGGGAGAAAGAGGGAGACGGGCAGGGAGAGAGGCAGAGGCAAGCTGAGAGGCCGAGTGAGAGAGAGACGGGCGAGAGAGAGGGAGATGGAGGGAGGGAGGGAGAAAGAGAGAGAGGGAGGGAGACAGAGACAGAGAGACAGAGAGAGAGAGAGACAGAGAGAGAGAGAGAGAGAGATGTACAGACATGCAGGCAGAAAGGCATAGAGAGAAGAGACAGGAAGGCAGATAGGGGACGGAGAGGGAGACAGGCCGACAAACAGAGAGACAGGCAGGCAAGCAAACAGGCCTGAACACAGACAGGCAGAGAGAGAGCGACAGAGGGGCAGACAGACAGGCAGGCAGGCCGGTAGCCAGCCAACCAGCCAGCCAGCCAGCCAGCCAGAAAGGCAGACAGACAGGCAATCAGACAGAGAGCCAGAAAGGGCAGGTAGAGATGCAGCCATGCAACCAGCCAGCCGGGCAGCCAGGCGGAGCAGCCCTTAGGGGGAGGGGGGGGGGGGGGGGGGGGCCTGACCAGCCGGGACCAGCCGCCGTGATGTGATGTGAAGTGTGTATCCATTACAAACCCCTTCTCCTTTGATTTAGACGTCGGCCCTCCGCCCGTGTTTGTGTGTATTTGTGTGTGTTTGTGTGTGTGTGTGTGTGTGCTGTGTGAAGGCGCGACCACAATGGCTCTGGGCCCGCCGTCGCTCCTCTCAGTACGAACAACAAAACCACAGCGGAAAATAACCAGCGCTCCCCTGTTCTGGGACAAACCAACGTCGGGCTTGACGACGGTGGCGATCGGGGTCCTGATTACACTCTTGTTTAATTACTTATGATCGATATTTAAGTTGTGACGTCACAACATCCAGACGTTCCCACTCATACTTCTCTAAACGTGGCATCGGGTTATACTTCAGGTTTGCAGTCCTGTCTTCTATCTCCAGATGGCCCGTGTTTGAAGACCTCCTGCTTAACCAACGCAGTCCCGTGCAGAGGAGGTGTCTGTCCAGCGCTATTAAGCGGTCAGGAGCGTTGGTGTGATCTCCACACCGCCGCACTGCTGTAGAACACCAGGCCGTCCACTCCACTGCACACCCCCTACTGGAGCTTGAGTGGGACTGTGTCTGTCTTAGTGAGTGTGTGTGCGTAGTCGTGTGTGTGTCCGTAGTCATGTGAGTGAGTGGGTGAGCGTTTATGCGTGCGGGTGCGTGAGTGTGACCGTGTGAAATTATGCGTGTGTGGTGATGTGAGTGTGGATGTGCGTGCGTGCGCGCGTGTGGTTGCGTGCATGCATGTAGGTGCGTGTCGTGAATGTGAGTGCGAGTGTGTGCATTACGTGTGCGTGTGTGTGTGCGAGTGTGTACCTTGTTGAGCGCGCCCGCCCCGGTCAGGATGATGTGGGAGTTGTCCACCTGGATGGTCCTCTGGCCCAGACGCACCAGGTACGCCCCGATGCCAATGGCCCGGCACGTCACCTGGGAGTGAGAGGGTGAGGGGGTGAGAGGGTGAGAGGGAGAAGGAACGAAAGGAGGAGGATGAGAGGGTGAATTCATTAAATAATCAGAATGAATGAAGAATTAGTGTGTGACTGGTTGTGAATGAGTGAATGTATGACTGAATGAGTGAGTGAATGTTCGTCAATCAATGGGTGCAGGTATTAGTGAATAAGTGTGAGCTATCTTTGTTGTCTACGGTTAATGGGTTAACCTAGTGATTGTTAGTGCTTAGCACTTAGTTGTATGAACAACCTTACTACCGACAGCGATTTATTGTCGTTTCTCTTACTTCTGACAAATGCACTGATAGTAAGTCGCTTTGGATAAAAACGTCTGCTAAACGCCCTAAATAAATATAGATGTAAACGTGTGTGAATGGGTGATTTTTTTACTCTACGTCTGAGGGTTGAATATGTTTTTACCATACATACCCCATACAGAAATCACAATACTGTAGTAACCAGGTTTGAATTAAGACAGGAGAGGTGGCGTGTGGATGAATGAGCGTATGAACGTTATGAAGGTATGAATAGAGTTGTGCTCCTCACCAGGTTCATGGTGATGATCTCGTCGTAGGCCAGGGACGACTCTCCAGCGATCATCCCGGAGCCCTTCAGGTTCTCCACCCCCAAACCCTCCTCCTTACCGATGATGTCTGTGATCCTGTACCTAGAGACCCCCCCAAACACACACAAGGTTAGCACTCCCTAGTACTGGACCCCCAACACACACAAGGTTAACACTCCCATAGTACTGGACCCCCAACACACCCAAGGTTAACACACCCATAGTACTGGACCCCCAACACACACAAGGTTAACACACCCATAGTACTGGACCCCCAACACACACAAGGTTAACACACCCATAGTACTGGACCCCCAACACACACAAGGTTAACACACCCATAGTACTGGACCCCCAACACACACAAGGTTAACACACCCATAGTACTGGACCCCCAACACACACAAGGTTAACACACCCATAGTAATGGACCACACACACACACACACACATTTACACTGCTTTAATTTCCCTTAGCACACACACACACACACACACACACACACACACACACACACACACACACACACACACACACACACACACACACACACACACACACACACACACACACACACACACACACACACACACACGATGATGAGGGGTTGATGATGAGGGGTGAATGATGAGGGGTGAATGATGAGGGGTGAATGATGAGGGGTTGATGATGATGAAGCCACACCTGGATTCCCCTTCGTCCTCCACGTGTTCACACTGAACTGAGTTCAGCGCTGAGACCTTCTTGTAGTCCTGGGGGGTCAGGTACAGGTACTTGAAGCCCTGCAGGAACACACACACCCCGTCCAGACACGCTTCAGAACCACAAACCGGTTCAGAATCTCTTCAGAACCCAAACCAACTTGGAACAAAACCAGTTTCGAAGAACCAAAAGCCACTTGGAATACAAACCAGTTCAGAACCACAAACCAACTTGGAACTGAAACCAGTTTAGAATCCAAACCAGTTTAGAACCCAAACCAACTTGGAACTCAAACCAGTTTAGAATCCAAACCAGTTTAGAACCCAAACCAACTTGGAACTCAAACCAGTTTAGAATCCAAACCAACTTGGAACTCAAACCAGTTTAGAATCCAAACCAGTTTAGAACCCAAACCAACTTGGAACTCAATTCAATGAAGAATCTCTTTAGAACCAAACCGGTTCAGAATCCCCTTAGAACCAAACACGTTTAGAACCCAATCCAACCTAAGACTCAAACCAGTTCAGGATCAGTCAGGAACACAAACAAACTGGGAACCCAACCAGCGTAGAACCAGTCCGGTGGCACCGGCGACCCTGCGCCGTACCTTGTAGGGGTCGGCGGGGTCCTGCCACGCCACGTGGAACATGTGCCTGATCTCCTCGGCCAGGCCGATGCGGGCGCCGCTGTTGGCGGCGATGTAGACGCGCGGGATGCCGTCGGCGCGCGCCATCTCCGACGCCTGCAGGAACAGGACGTCCTCCTGCGGCCCGAAGGACCCGATCTTGTGCGTGATGTCGTTGCTGATGACGACCACCTCGCGGCCCGACGGGTACTCCGGCGTGCGCATGGTCATCCGCCACGCCACCATGCCGATCTGGGGGGGGGGGGGAGAGATGGGTCAGAGGGCGGAGCCCCGATGTAACCATGGGAACAGAAGGTCCCCGGATCTAGAGTCGGGGATCCATAAAGTCCATCTCCTCGTGTGTTCGTTGATATTAACAGTTGTGTGGTTTGTTTTAATGATTAAAAAATGGAAAGGTTTGGAGACGTAACCTGAGACATCCTTGCAGTTATCATCACATTAAGGTTGAAATTGTTTGGAAAAGATTGGAGTATAAAAGAGAAGTTGTGCATTATGGTTCAGGGGAAACGAACAGCCTTCGTTATATAAAAACAATTTGACTGTTTAACCGAACAAACGAGCCACAGATGTGCAGAGCCACCTAGAGGGCAGAGGAGGTATTACACATTCTAGCTGTACTTATTATGGATACAGGCTGTAGTTATTATAGATACAGGCTGTAGTTATTATAGATACAGGCTGTAGTTATTATAGATTCAGGTTGTAGTTATTATAGATACAGGCTGTAGTTATTATAGATACAGGCTGTAGTTATTATAGATACAGGCTGTAGTTATTATAGATACAGGCTGTAGTTATTATAGATTCAGGCTGTAGTTATTATAGATTCAGGTTGTAGCTATTATAGATACAGGCTGTAGTTATTATAGATACAGGCTGTAGTTATTATAGATACAGGCTGTTCTGGCAGTCATGAAAAGACTGAAGGTCTGAAGGATATATACATAGACAGGTGGAAAGACAGAGACAGAGAGACAGAGAGAGAGTCAGATGATGAGGAGAGAGAGCAAGAGAGAGAGTTTATGAAAGCTGGAAAAAGAGACAGATTATAAGAGACCGAGAGAGACAGAGAGAGGGAGACAGATGATGAGAGAGAGAGAGAGAGACAGATTGAGGGAGAGACAGACGATGAGAGAAAGACAGATGATGAGAGAGAGAGACAGATGATGAGAGAGAGAGAGAGAGACAGTTTACGATGAGAGAGAGGCAGATAATGAGAGGGCCAGAGAGGGGGCCAGACGATGACAATGAGAGAGACATAAACTGAGCAAAAGACAGACGTGGAGACGGACAGGGTCCCACCTCGTTGCCGCCGGGCAGCCGGTTCATCTGCACCAGCTGGCCCTGGGGGTCCAGAACCAGCTCGGTGAAGGTCAGCAGCTCAGAGGGCAGAGGGCACTTGGGCAGGTCGGCGAAGGCACTGCAGGAGGCCCAGTGCTTCTTCAGGGCCTGGACACACACAGTTTTTTTATGAACAACATGTGGTTTACTATGACCGAGAAACCCCAACATCAACAAGGTTCAACTTGATCTCCTCGCTCTGACCAACGGTACAACTCTTATTAATCAGAGTGAATGTAAAGTAACACATTGATTAACATCCTATAGTAGTAGTATAGTAGTAGTAGTCTGACAGTGATGGGTAAAGCGCGGCTGTTGAAGAACATCTCCCAGCACCTGATATAAAAACTAGAGCTGTCAGTTAAACGCGTTATTAACGGCGTTAACGCAAACCAATTTTAACGGCGTTAAAAAAATTATCGCGGGATTAACGCAATTATTTCATTTGAAAAAACACAATTATTTTTTTTTTTTCTTTGGCTCAAAACAAAGAAGCAGTCGTTTAATTGCACTATAGGCTCTTTTTTTGTATCGTCCTGTTTTTATCAGTATATGCCAATGTTGTTATCAATAAAAAATCATTTGCACAAGGCAAGCCGATGCACTTCACCATGTTGATAAGAGAATTAAAATGAGAAGAATTATGGGACAAAAAAATCAAGGGATATTTAGCATAGAAAAAGAAATTGCGATTAATCGCGATTAATCATGATTTAACTATGACATTAATGCGATTAATCACGATTAAATATTTTAATCGCTTGACAGCTCTAATAAAACCCCTTTTAAACAAAGATCAGTCTCCTGTACCTCCTGGGACGAGGCTTGAAGAGTCTTACTCAGGGACACCTCAACACTCAGCTAGGAAGAGCTGGGGATCGAACTAGCAACCTTTCGGTTACAAGACAGCTTCTCTATCTCATGAGCTAAGCCGACCTTGATGAGGCTTGCGTGAGGCCTACCTGTGTGAGGCTGAGCGTGGTGAGGGTGTGTGAGGCCTACCTGTCTGAGACATGTGTGAGGGTGTGTGAGGCCTACCTGTCTGAGACGTGTGTGAGGTAGTGTGAGGGTGGGTGAGGCCTACCTGTCTGAGGTGTGTGTGTGAGGGTGTGAGAGGCCTACCTGTCTGAGGTGTGTGTGAGGGTGTGTGAGGCCTACCTGTCTGAGGTGTGTGTGTGAGGGTGTGAGAGGCCTACCTGTCTGAGGTGTGTGTGTGTGAGGGTGTGAGAGGCCTACCTGTCTGAGATGTGTGTGTGTGTGAGGCCTACAGGTCTGAGGCTGAGCGTGGTGAGGGTGTGTGAGGCCTACCAGTCTGAGGTGTGTGTGAGGGTGTGAGAGGCCTACCTGTCTGAGGTGTGTGTGTGGGAGGGTGTGAGAGGCCTACCTGTCTGAACATCTCGGGGAAGTCGTATACGTAGGTTGTGCCCAGGCTCTGGGCCTGGAAGCGCTTGGACTGCAGCAGGTCCTTGGTGACGTAGGGCGTGTTGATCAGCATGCCGTGCAGCGGGCCCTGCTTGTCCCCGTAGGCCTGGAACATGATCTGGACACACAGGGGGGAGACGGTCAGGAGGGGAGGGAGGGAGATGGGTCCGGGGGAGGGAGACGGGGTCTCCAGAGAAACGACGTCAAACAATCGCCAAACAACGAGAACCAAAAGAGCAATGAGATGAAGTGAAGAAGAGAGTGTGTTTTATTTCTGCTGGCTGGGATAAGGGCTGTGTCTTAGCCCTACTGTGTCATTATGGTCTGCTGCTGTTTTCACTGTGGGACTTTTGATAATGTAAAGCACATTTTGAAAAGCGTGTTACCGTTCATTTTCACGCATACTTTGATTGTTGACATTGAATCGCTAGTTTATCTGATGTGACTTTAGTGGTTATAAATGATCAGATATCAGATGGCTTCACATGTTCATCTCTTAACTCACCTCCACATAACATTGGGATATATTTGTAGTGTCTCGTTGAAACAGTTTTGTTTCCACTTTACACACAAATTCAACCAAAAACAAACCAACATAACAGTGACATGAAAGACGACACACAACAAACGACAACAAATGGCCCCAATGTCTGTGGTGGATGGTATGGATGGAGAGGGGCTCACCTCACCTCAAGACCCCTCACCGGACCAGCGCGGACGGCCCTCACACACTCATCTCTACTCACTCAGCCCCCACACACACACACTCAGCTACACACACACTCACCTCCACTCAACACACTCCGCTCCCACTATAATCATCTCCACACACACTCCCAGCCACTAAATCTAGTTCTGTTCATCTCCTCGTCTCTGTTTCTGTTCCCTTCAGGTTCTGAGGACAGGGCGCGGAGATACTAATGAAACCACCTGTCCAGGGTGTCGGACTCCCAGTCACTGGATCCGCCTCCCTGAGGCTGACCGCCTCCCTCAAGGCAACTTTGAGCAAGAAGCGCTAACCACTGGCTTCCCCTAACTGCCCCGTACCTGCCCCGTACCTGCCCCATACCTGCCCCCTACCTGCCCCCTACCTGCCCCCTACCTGCCCCGTACCTGCCCCGTACCTGCCCCATACCTGCCCCGTACCTGCCCCCTAACTGCCCCCTACCTGCCCCCTACCTGCCCCGTACCTGCCCCGTACCTGCCCCATACCTGCCCCATACCTGCCCCATACCTGCCCCGTACCTGCCCCATACCTGCCCCATACCTGCCCCGTACCTGCCCCATACCTGCCCCCTACCTGCCCCCTACCTGCCCCCTACCTGCCCCATACCTGCCCCGTACCTGCCCCATACCTGCCCCGTACCTGCCCCATACCTGCCCCCTACCTGCCCCATACCTGCCCCATACCTGCCCCGTACCTGCCCCCTAACTGCCCCGTACCTGCCCCCTACCTGCCCCTCACAGCCCCTCCCTGCCATCCTTAGTCTGAATAAGTTGCTGAGGGGGAAATAAATTACAAAATGTATAAATAAATGTATTTATTGAATACTACATAATAAGGAGAGGGTGGGGAAGGAGAAGGAGGAGGAGGGGGAGGTGGAGGAGAGAGGGTGAGGTGGAGGTGGAGGAGAGAGGGTGAGGTGGAGGAGGAGGAGGAGGTGGAGGTGGTGGAGGAGAAGGAGGAGGAGGGGGAGGTGGAGGAGAGAGGGTGAGGTGGAGGTGGAGGAGGAGGAGAGAGGGTGAGGTGGAGGTGGAGGAGGAGGAGGGTGAGGTGGAGGTGGAGGAGGAGGAGGGGGAGGTGGAGGAGGAGGAGGGTGAGGTGGAGGTGGAGGAGGAGGAGGGTGAGGTGGAGGAGGAGGAGGAGAGGGTGAGGTGGAGGTGGAGGAGGTGGAGGTGGAGGAGAGAGGGTGAGGTGGAGGTGGAGGAGAGAGGGTGAGGTGGAGGTGGAGGAGGAGGAGGGTGAGGTGGAGGAGAGAGGGTGAGGTGGAGGTGGAGGAGGAGGAGGTGGAGGTGGAGGAGGAGGAGGTGGAGGTGGAGGAGAGAGGGTGAGGTGGAGGTGGAGGAGAGAGGGTGAGGTGGAGGTGGAGGAGGAGGAGGAGGTGGAGGTGGAGGAGAGAGGGTGAGGTGGAGGTGGAGGAGAGAGGGTGAGGTGGAGGTGGTGGAGGAGAGAGGGTGAGGTGGAGGAGAGAGGGTGAGGTGGAGGTGGTGGAGGAGAGAGGGTGAGGTGGAGGTGGAGGAGGAGGAGGGGGAGGTGGAGGAGAGAGGGGGAGGTGGAGGTGGAGGAGGGTGAGGTGGTGGAGGAGAGAGGGTGAGGTGGAGGTGGAGGAGGAGGAGGAGAGAGGGTGAGGTGGAGGTGGAGGAGGAGGAGGGTGAGGTGGAGGAGAGAGGGGGAGGTGGAGGTGGAGGAGAGAGGTTGAGGTGGAGGTGGAGGAGGGGCAGATGGAGGATGAGTGTGAGCGCCCCACCTGTCGGTCTTTGGGCCCCACCTGTCCCGTCCTGGAGTCGGTGACCTCCTTGTACAGGCTGATGTCCAGGTAGTAGCCCGACTCGTTGGTGAGGAAGAGGCGGATGGGGATCTGGTGGCCGGTGGGCGTCAGGCGGATGTTGATCTTCAGCTCGGCCTGCAGCACCCGCAGCTTCCAGAGGCGGCTGCCGTAACGCATCACCATGGAGCGCACTGACTCCTCGATCTGGAGGAGGAGGAGGAGGGAGACATGAGGAAGAGGAGCGCATCCCCATGGAGCGCACCGACTCCTCGATCTGGGGGCGCGGCGGGGGTTAGGAGGCACGCACAGGGAGAGGATGGGGGTTCTACGTCAGGGCTAGGGTTCTACGTCATGGCGAGTGTTCTATTTTAGTATTCTACGTAAGGGTTAGGATTCTAAGTCAGGGTGACTGTTCTACGTCAGGGTTGGTGTTCTACATCAGGGTTGGTGTTCTACATCAGGGTGACTGTTCTACGTCAGGGTTGGTGTTCTACGTCAGGGTTGGTGTTCTACGTCAGGGTTGGTGTTCTACGTAAGGGTTAGGATTCTAAGTCAGGGTTACTGTTCTACGTCAGGGTTGGTGTTCTACGTCAGGGTGACTGTTCTACGTCAGGGTTGGTGTTCTACGTCAGGGTGACTGTTCTACGTCAGGGTGACTGTTCTTCGTCAGGGCTAGTGTTCTACGTCAGTCTCGACAGGGTTAAGGTTCTATGTCAGGGTTCCACTGCAGGGCTAGTGTTCTACGTCAGGGTTGGTGTTCTACGTCAGGGTTGGTGTTCTACGTCTGGGCTAGTGTTCTACGTCAGGGTTAAGGTTCTACGTCAGGGTGTTCTACGTCAGGGTTGGTGTTCTACGTCAGGGTTAGGGTTCTACGTCAGGGTTCTACGTCAGGGTTCTACGTCAGGTGGCGGGGGCTGACCTTGGAGGGGTCCATGATGACGGTGGGGACGAAGTTGAGGAATATGTGGTTGCAGTCGGTCCTGACGGTGGTGTTGTTGAAGGCCACCTCCAGCTCGTCCATGGCCTCCAGCAGCAGACGCTCCGCCTCGTTGTGGAGGTACTCGAAGGAGGCCTCCTGTAGGGGGACACACCCATCAGGACCAGGTCTGACCAGGACCAGGTCTAACCCAGGACCAGGTCTGACCCGGGACCAGGTCTAACCCAGGACCAGGTCTGACCCGGGACCAGGTCTAACCCAGGACCAGGTCTAACCCGGGACCAGGTCTGACCCGGGACCAGGTCTGACCAGGACCTGGTCTAACCCAGGACCAGGACCCACCTTGAGGACCAGGTCTGTCCCAGGACCAGGTCTGACCAGGACCAGGTCTGACAGGATCAGGTCTAACCCAGGACCAGGTCTAACCCAGGACCAGGTCTAACCCAGGACCAGGTCTAACCCAGGACCAGGTCTGACCCAGGACCAGGTCCACGGGGACCAGGTCGAGGCCCAGGGGGACCAGGTCGAGGTCCAGGAGGCGGGACCCACCTTGGTGACGAGGTCCGAGTGGCGGATGATGGCGCGGACGAAGAAGCGGTAGTCGGTGACCTCGATGCCCTGCTCCACGCGGGCGGCTCCCAGGTACAGGTGCATCTTGTGGTTGGCGCAGGGGATGGCCGTCAGAGCGAAGTTCCTCATGCGGTTCAGCTCCAGCTGGAAGGCCAGCGCAGGCTCCAGGTGGCGGTAGATCCGGTCCTCCTCGAACTACAGGGGGGAGACCGTCAGAGGGAGACCGTCAGAGAGACGTCAGGGGGGAGACCGTCAGGGGGGAGACCGTCAGAGACAACGTCAGGGGAGACCGTCAGAGGGGAGACCGTCAGAGAGCTGTCAGGGGGGAGACCGTCAGGGGGGAGACCGTCAGGGGGGAGACCGTCAGAGAGACGTCAGGGGGGAGACCGTCAGGGGGGAGACCGTCAGAGGGAGACCGTCAGGGGGGAGACCGTCAGAGAGACGTCAGGGGGGAGACCGTCAGGGGGGAGACCGTCAGGGGGAGACCGTCAGAGAGACGTCAGGGGGGAGACCGTCAGGGGGGAGACCGTCAGGGGGAGACCGTCAGAGGGAGACCATCAGGAGGGAGACCGTCAGGGGGGAGACCGTCAGGGGGGAGACCGTCAGGGGGGAGACTGTCAGGGGGGAGACCGTCAGAGACACTGTCAGGGGAGACCGTCAGGCGAGACACCATCATAGCCGTACCTCGTTATAATGCCCCCTCAACTTGGAACGCACTACAGAAAAAAACTGCAACTTAATCTGTTCACCGCCCTTTCTGATTTTAAATGAAGTGTTGCAGACACTTTACATGACCAATGTGAATGGGTCTAGGGTGTCTTTTAATAGCCTGCATATGTTTCCTGTTTTTATGTTTTTATGTTTTTATGTTGTGTTTTTCTGTTTTTCTCTGTCTTTAGCTAGGAGCTGCCTTTCTTGGCTCACTTGTAAAGGAGACTACTGTCTCAACGTGACTACCCTGGTGAAACAAAGGATAAAAAAGAAAACACCAGGTCCAACAGCACCAGAAGAAGAGGCCTGAGGATGTGTCCGGTGCATTGTTCCTCTGTGTGAGCTGATGTATTTACGGGTCGCAGGACATCACAGACTCACACGCTACAGATCTTTGACCAGCTGTTATTAAATCATAAATCAGTAAAGGTTTGAAATGTCGGATAGAGGTCTCATTAAGATGGGGTCGCAAGAAGGTTAAGACCTGAACAAAGGTCAGAAGGTTATGAACCACTGGCGTAGTGATCGCCGTTCGAAAGGTTCTGGGTTCTAAACCCTATGTCCACTTTAAGGTCCCTTTGACCCCTACCCATTCATTAGACATGAATCCAGGAAAAAGATTCACCGCACGTCTCTCTGGATGGAAGCGTCTAACTAGTGGACCAGTGGGAGTAATGTAAAGTGTTCTTCTGGGGGTGCTTCTCCTTATCTACACTACAAGGCAGCGCTGCTACACGTCAGAGCTACCAGGGAAGCAGGGCTATCACAGCGGTCATTAGCAGCAGCCAATCAGCAGTTGAGATTAGCACGATTTCAGAAGTGGAAGCGGGAAGATGCCTTTGAGCCACGCGCCCGCATTAAGTCAATTAACGCCAAGGCAATCTCCATCTTGGACGCTCTCCTAATGGGTGTCATCTCTCTTAAATGGGAGACATAATTAAATAGTTCATTACTTTAATGAGTTTCCGTGGCGACGCTGAAGAGAGCCAAACGAGGGGGCTGGTGGGAGAGCGATCGTGATGTACACCAATGTGTACTACAATGTGTGTGCGTGTGTGCGCGTGTGTGTGTGTGTGTCATTCATCTTCCTTATGAAGGTTTATATTTAGAAGTTTAAACATTATTTCTATATTGATATATCTTTTTTTAAATATACATTACTTTAAACGTGCTAATGTACTCGAGGAATTTCTTACGTTGTCTGTCACTCGCTACGGTGTGTGTGTGTGTGTGTCATTCATCTTGCTTATGAAGGTTTATATTTAGAAGTTTAAACATTATTTCTATTTAAATATACATTACTTTAAACACGCTAATGAACTCAAGGAAACGCTTACATTGTCAGTCCCTCGCTACGGTGTGTGTGTGTGTGTGTGTGTGTGTGTGTGTGTGTGTGTGTGTGTGTGTGTGTGTGTGTGTGTGTGTGTGTACCTTGTCTCTCGCTCGGAACGTGAAGAACTTCGGAAACTCTCTCTGTGGGAGAGAGTGGTAGTGAGAGGGAGGGAGGGAGGGAGGGAGGGAGGGAGGGACAGAAGGAAAGAAGTGTTGAGTTAACAACAACACAGAAGGTCCACAACATCATGTAAATGCCCCCGCCCCCTCCCCCCTGCCCCAGCGCTGTGTTGTGGTTGGGCGGACAGCACATGCATTTAAAGTGCATCATTTGGCTGAGCGGCCCGCACAGTCGCCTTGAAACCAAATCACGGAGCGCGGGTCGGAGCCGGGAACGCCGCCGCGGCTCAAGTGAGCGTCGATCGGCGTTCATCAAAAGCTCGTTTACATTCAGAGGACCCCTCGCTCCCCCCCCCCCCCCCCCATCCCGCAGTAATGGGGGCGCTGTCCGGCCTCCGGCGTGAATCAGCGTGTATTCACACGGACCGCTTGAGCACATAATGACGACGGAGGGAAACACACGATGTGTAACCCCCCCCCCCCCCGCCCCCCTCCACACAACCAACTGACAACCCAGCGCGCTCATGAATTAAACATCGCCTCTTTCACCCCACATTTCCACTTCAGGGCGGGCGGGCTGGGCCTTTGTTTTTTTTCGTGACCCTGAGAGACACCGCCTCTCGACCAATCAGAGGGCCGTTCATCACCTCCCCCCCCCAGGACTCGTTGGTAAACACAAACGGCGCCGGCAGAACCGCACACTCACACGGACGCACGTCACGCCGGCGGTAGGCGCCGTGCGGTCGGAAGGGGGGCGGTGATTCAGCGGTGGGGAGGGGGTGAGAGGAGGGAGGGGGTGAGGGGAGGGAGGGGGTGAGGGGAGGGAGGAGGTGAGAGGAGGGAGGGGGTGAGGGGAGGGAGGGGGTGAGGGGAGGGAGGGGGTGAGGGGGTGAGAGGAGGGAGGGGGTGAGGGGGTGAGAGGAGGGAGGGGGTGAGGGGAGGGAGGGGGTGAGAGGAGGGAGGGGGTGAGAGGAGGGAGGGGGTGAGGGGAGGGAGGGGGTGAGAGGAGGGAGGGGGTGAGGGGAGGGAGGGGGTGAGAGGAGGGAGGGGGTGAGGGGGTGAGGGGAGGGAGGGGGTGAGGGGAGGGAGGGGGTGAGGAGAGGGAGGGGGTGAGAGGAGGGAGGGGGTGAGAGGAGGGAGGGGGTGAGAGGAGGGAGGGGGTGAGGGGAGGGAGGGGGTGAGGGGAGGGAGGGGGTGAGAGGAGGGAGGGGGTGAGAGGAGGGAGGGGGTGAGGGGAGGCGTATGGGAGTGAGTGCGTGGTAATCGTCGGTGAGGGTGAGTCGGCTGCTGGCGTACGGCGGTCTCGCTGAGCGCGGGCTTCAGGCGGTGGCGGCGGCGGCGGCAGCGGCGGCGATTACGGCTCATCAGACGGCGGGTCGGGGGGAAATCACGGCTCTATTGTGGAGGCGGCGGAGCGGAGGCGTCTTCAGGGCGTAACCCGGGGTTTGGATCCTCTGTCATTATCATCAGGGTGTGTTGCACCACCAGGGAGAGGCGGTGAGGAGGTGCTTATGTCGGAGAGGAGGAGTAAATGCTAATCGCGCTGTGAGCTAGCGGTGGAGGTGGTGGTGGTGGTGGTGGTGGTGGAGGAGGAGGATGGGGGTCTGAAACGTTACTACCTTACGGTAAAAAGCTGAATCCCTACAAAACGTTTGCTCCTCTATCCGGGGGACGTAGTGACACATATCAGAGGTAGGGAGACTTCAATATTGAAGAATCTCGGCTGATGGAAAACTGTGCAACATGCCGAAAAAACTGAAGAGGATCTTCCACAACTCATGCGTCTTTGAGGAAAGTTTTGTTGACTTCCCCGGCCCCATGAACATACTCACATGGAACCTCTGGTCCACCTCACAGTTGACCTGCTTTCTGAAGTCCTGCAGAGCAGGCAGAGAGACGGGAGGAATGGGAGAGGCAAGCGTACGGGGAATGGAAAACCAGATTTCAGATCACACAGCAGCAATTAGTGCTACTGCATTGAAACAGGAACACTCGCATGCACATTCCAGGGTAATTCAATTGTTGTTGGTGATTTCAGGGATTAGGCTAGCTGCCAAACGGGAGCTCTTCAAAGGAGCTCTTCAGAACGGCCTACAGGGAGGACAGAGGGAGGGGGTTTCCGCGGACGTGGACATGCAGACCGCCTACCTTCTGCGCCACCAGGAAGGTAAGCCTTCGGATGCCGTGCTCGAACAGCAGCAATTTCTGCGGGGAGAGAGAAGAGAAGACGGCCGAGCGAGGGTGAGGATACAGTGTCCCGAGCGAATGAGGTGGAGGAGGAGAGGAAGAGGCCGATCAGCTGACCTTCGACTGGGTGAACTCCCGGAACATGGCGGCCAGCCCGTCGTCCTCGATGTCGCTGTCCGTCTTGATGGCCACGTTCAGGATGTGGATGGGCTCGTCCACGATGCTCTGGGGGGGGGGGGGGGAACAACAGTCTGACTTCACCACCGCACGGACACCATCTTGTAGGGTTCTGGTGGTCTGAGAGGGGAGCTTCCCATCAACTGCTAACTGTCAACTGCTAGCAAAAAAATACTAACTGTCAACTATTAAACAGTCAACAGTCAACGTCAGCTACCTGCTAACTGCTATCTGCAAACTGTAAACCATCAACTGTCAACTACTAACTGTCGACTATCAGCTGTCAACTGCTAACTGTCGACCGCTAACTGCAAACCGATAAATGCTAACTGTCAACTGCTAAATATCAACTGCAAACTTCTAGCCATCAACGGCTACCTGTACATGCTAACTCTCTGTGCTGGGTACCTTGACGTCGTCCTCCCCGTACAGGACCGGGTTCCCCCCCTCGGGGAAGGTGGGGCTGGGGGGTGGGGAGTCCGAGAAGCAGCTCAGAACGTCTCCGATGTTCCTGTAGGACAGAAAGACAGATCCACGGTCACCCCCCCAGGTAATACGTGTAACCCGGGTAAAATCTTTTCAAAAAGCGCCAAAAGCTGAAATATGCAACACATCTACTCATGATGTCATGATACTACAAATTAAACAAACTGTTTCAGCAAACAAAGAGAAACCACAAAGCAGAAGCACAAACATAAGCTGTTATGTTAGGCTGGCCCAACAGACGGCCTGGATTAGGGTTGACTTGCACTGACTTGGTGAACTCCTGGAAGGAGCGGAAGGCCACCATGGCGCCCATACGCTGGCAGGGCGGGGTGAAGGAGTTGTCCAGCAGCACGTCGCTCACACTGGACATGTGCACCATGCCGTAGTGGTTCAGGTTGGAGGAGAAGGACATCCTGTTGGAGGAGGAGGAGGAGGAGGAGGAGGAGGAGGAGGAGGAGGAGGAGGAGGAGGAGGAGGAGGAGTAAGATAAGGAGAAGAAAGAGACGGAGGAAAATGACGAGGAGAAGGAGAAGGAAAAGGAGGAGAATGAGAAGGAGGAGGAGGAGAAAGAAGGATAAGAAAAGAGGAAAAAGAGAAGGAAGAAAAAGACAAGGAGAAGGAGAGGGAGAAGGCGTGAGTACGAACAGACACGACCGCCAGATTCACCAGATCCTGCGGTCTGGTTCTCGTTGATCTCTGTCGGGTTCCCATCCCAAGAAAGGCTTTTGATTCCTTCTACAGGGGGTGTCCGTTTGACCACCAGGTAGGCGCCGATGGTCAATCTATCTACGTGTGACATCACAACCATGAGTTCTACATCTCCCAGCTCAGTGGTGCATGGATAGATCCACAAACCGGTCCCACTCTTGGTGGACGGTACCGACTGGTGTGTGGATCCATCCATCAGACACCCACTTGTGAGGTCACAAGTGGATAGTTTGTGAAATGTTGTGTAAAGACCAATCAGCCTCGCACCTGGCGGTCGAATAGGGGAACTTCAGGCGTTTAGAAGTGCGGGACAAGCAAAGTCACGCGCTTTAAAGACCCTTAGGGTTGAATTAAGAGTGAATTACGGGTCACTAAAGGGTAAGAAAACCACAGATTCACGATAAGAATTCAATGAATTCACCCCAGAAAGCGATGATCGCAGAAGGTTACAAGTGTCTCAGAACGACCCTCACTGCAGAATCTCCCTCACCACAAATAATAAAAACAACCAAATTAAGTAACCATATTAGCCCTTGACGGTTTCGAGAGTTCCCAGAACGCTCCGTGTTAGTTCCCTGATTGTCCAAGAGCGAGAGAAGGGTTCTGAATGGTCCAAACCTGTCTGCGTCTGACTCAGTCTCCTTATCCGCGTTAGCCTCGTCTATGCTAACATACTGCTGTATGCTCCGCAATTTACCCTCGGACGCCCTCCTGCCGTCCAATATGGGGACGGACAGTCTCCTGGGAGGACAGGCAGACGGGTCAGAGCATTCACAGCAGTACACACTGCTGTGCCTATCGGCCTCCAGTTAAACTGGAGATGACGTGTCATTCCAGAAGAGATGGACGGTGCATGGATGGGAAGAGTAGGTAAGGGGTTCAGAAGGAGGCATACAGTGTAGGCTGCGGATATCGGGGATTTGAACCAGGTACCTTTCGGCGCCGGGAGTCAGATATCCTACCACCACAGCATACTGGCCACTATTACAGTTCTCCTTTATTTTACACACTTTCTGACGGACTCGTGTCACATTATGGCATCACCCAGTACTATACTATAAATGTCCGGGTCCATACTAATGGGGAAACACATATGGACCTTTACTTTATACCAACAAACACAGACAAACATAAGTACTACACACTGATACATACATGGCGTTTGTTAAGATCATGCGCTAGCCTACTGCGTCACTAGCGCTACATGGTGATTAGCTAGCCTACTGGGTCAGGTCTAGCGCTACAGACTGATTAGCTAGCCTACTGCTTAGCTAGCGCTACATAGTGATTAGCTAGCCTACTGATTAGCTAGCACTACATAGTGATTAGCTAGCCTACTGATTAGCTAGCCTACTGTGTCAGGTCTAGCGCTACATAGTGATTAGCTAGCCTACTGGGTCAGGTCTAGCGCTACATAGTGATTAGCTAGCCTACTGGGTCAAGGCTACGGCTACAGACTAGCTGGAATAGGAAGAAGTTTACTATACCTGTTGAGTGTGGGGATGTTCCCTCTGCAATCAAACATCATAACAGTTATCATGGAGTTAGTGGCAGGCATCAGCCACACTGTGTGTGTGTGTGTGTGTGTGTGTGTGTGCGCGGCGCATGTGTGTAGAATGTTTAAGGGCACATTGAAGCAGGTGTTGAACGAGAGGGGGGAGGGGGGGGGGGGGTTCCGCTCTTCATGTTAAACCGCCCCTCTTTCACCACCAGGTGGGGGGGGTCGATTGGCCGAGCCGTTTAAAAGCCATCTCGGGGTCCACTTGTGACATCACAAGTGGGAGAGTCCACCCAGTTGCATGATGGGTAGTTCAACGCCACTGCCCCACTCGTGATGCCCCTAGTGGATCGTTACGACTCATCGACCTCCAACCTGGTGGATCCACACACACACACACGCACACACACACACACACACCTGTTTGTGATTGCTAAGGAGCCAATCACGACAGGTTAATGAGGACACATGACACGGGCCGCATGCGATGGCGTGGGGGCGGCGTTTGAGGAGGGGGGGGGCTATAAACTAATCACAACATATCTATGAGAAGGAACACACTAATCACAGAGAGTGGGTCACAGGAGGAGGAAGAGGAGGAGGAGGAGGAGGAGGAGGAGGAGCAAGGCTGCAGCTTCACAGATATTCCACTCTAGAAAAAGGTGAATATTAACCAGGATTTGACGAGACCAATTCAAATTGAATATAATATGATAATAACAATAATAACACAAGTTGAGTTATTTATCATAAAGGATTTACATGGCTGGCTGGCCCCACACTTGAGGAGGTAGGGAATGATTTAACTTCTGTTTGAATATATCTTTTATCATTTGGCATGGTCATCATTTTTGTTTTATGAAGAGCATAAACGGGTTTATTGCCGCATGGCTAGGGGGAGTTCACTCATTCATAGCAGCATGGAAGAAATACCGCCACACTTTAAAAGTGATAACAGATAAAGAACCAAAATACTTCTGACCTTGAACGGTCTGCGACTACTCTGCTGAAAGCCTTTCAGACACAAGTGCTTTTCAATCAGGAATTAGACTAATCTGTCAAATCGGCTGTTTGATTAATCAATACAGCATTCTCATCAGTCGTTCCTGGTATCCTGTTTTCCTACAAACATTCTTTGTAGGAAGTATGGGATACATCCTCAACGAATGTCTTCTTTATGGAGCAGACGTACTTCTAGAACTGGGTCTCTTCCACGATGCCACAAACTGGGATAGAAGCAGGATACGGAGGGAGGCGATTGAGTGTACCTGTACGAACAGGAGTGAAGTACATGGAGACACACACACCTGCGTACGTGCGTGTGTGCGTCTATGTTTGAGTGTGTGTGTGTGTGTGTGTGTGTGTGTGTGTGTGTGTGTGTGTGTGTGTGTGTGTGTGTGTGTGTGTGTGTGTGTGTGTGTGTGTGTGTGTGTGTGTGTGTGTGTGAGAGATCTGATGCAGATGTGTGCAGGTGTGTGTGCCTCCATATACCTCACTCCTGTGTGTGTTCAGATCGATGTGTGTCGTGCTTGTGTACCTGTGTGTGTATACGTGTACGTGTGTGTCCATGTTTGTGCGTATGTGTGTGTGTCTACCTGTTGGGATGGGAGGTGGGCAGCATGAACTGGAACTCCACCACGCAGGTGTTGTCGCGGAGCTGCCGGTGCTGAACGCTGTTGAGCTCATAGGCGATGTAAGCCCTGCGCACGTACACCTGCTCACCAGCAGGGGGCACCAGAGGAGAGGGGAGAAACGGGACATGCATGGAACCAGACTTCAGAGGGAGAGCGAGGGAGAGAGACAGAGCGAGAGATGATCAGTGATGGGTTCTTTACCTCCAGTGCTGCCATCCTCACCACCTGGTTGCTGTGGTAGAAGAAGTTGGGCAGCACGTCAAAGATGGACGTCTCCGACAGGATGAGTTTCTATTGAGAGAGAAAGGGAGAAGAAGATCGAGACGGAGAGACAGAGAGAGCGTGAGCCTGAGGGGAGAACGATCTTCAGAATCTTTTAGAAAGACCACCCTAATTACGATGTTTGTAATCAACCGTGATAATGCCGCCCCATCCCCTACTGGGAGAAGACCCCATCCCCTACTGGGAGGCGACCCCATCCCCTACTGGGAGGCGACCCCATCCCCTACTGGGAGGCGACCCCATCCCCTACTGGGAGAAGACCCCATCCCCTACTGGGAGAAGACCCCATCCCCTACTGGGAGAAGACCCCATCCCCTACTGGGAGAAGACCCCATCCCCTACTGGGAGAAGACCCCATCCCCTACCTGGAGGTTCTCGATGCAGAACTGGTGGCCGTACATGTCGATGGCGGACAGGAAGATGGACTCCACCTGGTTGTGGCGCAGCTCGTAGGACGGCAGGTGGGACGCGATCAGCACCTGGGACACAACCAGTGGTTATGGATCGCATCCCCACGCGGCCTCACCTGGGGTTTGATCTCTGAGGGAGTGGTGGTGGTGGTGGAGGTGGTGGTGGTGAGGGGGGGAGGTGGTGGTTGAGGGGGGGAGGTGGTGGCAGTGGAGGCGGGGGGGTAAGTCGCTGATGGGGGTGTCGAGTTAGGGTGGAGGTGGAGGTTGTGGTGGTGGGGGGTGGAGGTGGTGGGGGGGAGCTAGGTCGGTGGTGGTGGTGGTGATTAAGGGTGGTGCTGGTTGGGGGGGTGGACGAGGTGGTAGAGGAGGTAGGTGGAGGTGATGGAGGGGAGGTAGGTGGTGGGGGTGAGGAGGTGGAGGTGTTGGAGGGGGTCAGGAGGTGGAGGTGGTGGGGGTGAGGAGGTGGAGGTGTTGGAGGGGAGGTAGGTGGGTGACGGTGCGGGTGGAGTCCGGTCTGACCTGGCGGGCTCGCAGCGCCACCTTGGCGTTGGTGGTCTTGCTGAGCTGGGTGAGCTCCGTCAGGATGGCCATCAGCTCGTCAGTCAGGGTGGGGTCACGACCGCACAGCTGGTCCTGAACGCATGAACTTAAGATGAGCCCGATGAACACATGAACATACCGAGATCAGATCACCACGCTAACTAATGATGAGCGTGATGAACACATGAACATACCGAGATCAGATCCCCACGCTAACTAATGATGAGTACGGTGAACACATGAACCAGGATCAGACGAACACATGAACTTACGATCAGCATGATGGACACATGAACGTACTGGGCTCGGATGAACACATGAAAGAGGACCAGATTTATGCATGAATTTACGATGAGTGTGATGGACACATGAACACACGAGGCTCAGATAAACACATGAGCGCACTGACGTCAGATGAACACATGAACTTACAATGAGCATGGTGACCAGCAGGTTCTTCTTGGTGACCTGGGCGTGGGAGAAGATGTAGTTCAGCACGTTGGACATGTCTCCCTTGTTCTCCTCACGCAGGGCGAACACACACTTATCGTAGTGCCCTGTGGAAACACACACACACACGCCACACGCACGCACACCATTAATATCTAGTTTTCAAGGCAAGTGCTGAAGGTAGTAGAGTAATTCGTTGTCCACCAGCACCATTGTGTGGACATGCAGAGTAATTACACCTCTGCCAAAACGCAACATGATGCAAGCGATTAGATCCAACCTCACTAAGGAGGAGCCGGGGATCGAACTAGCGACCTTCCGGTTACCAGCCGACCCACTCTATTTCCTGAGCTACACGCCGCCCCATACGAGACATGACAGAGTCACACAGGTGTGTTGACGGGGTGACGTAGTTACCGTTCTGGAACTGCACCTCCACCTTCAGGTACTGACGGAGCAGGTCCATCACCACCGCCTTCATGTGGCCCCGGATCGCACTGCGGTACCTGGAGACACACACACACACACACACACACACACACACACACACACACACACACACACACACACACACACACACACACACACACACACACACACACACACACACACACACACGTTGACTAAGTTAGACGAGAATAGAGGAAGTCCAGTCCTAGTCAGACGGTACACACTTATTGTATGTTGTACGTCCTGGCACTTACAAATAGTCCTTAGCATTGTGTAGCATCTTATCCTAGCTATCTCTGTTGTGTACGGGGAATGGGTTAAGCTAGCGATTGGTCGAGCTTGGCACTTGGCTCTATGAACATCCTTACTGTACCGACAGCGATATATCGTTGTTGATTATTCTTCTGACAAATGTACTTGATAGAAGCGTCCGCTAAACGCCCCGAAGGTAAACGGTGATCGGAGCAGAGGTGTGCGTACTTCTGCACCAGCTGCACGATGCTCTGTGTGTTCATGAAGAACACCTCCCGGTCCGCCTTGCGGTTCAGCGTGGCGGCGTGGCTGTCCAGGATGTTGGCGATCTGAGGAACACAACACACGGTTAATGTCTCGGCACCACACATCACGGGATTACCAGTATCTTCATTAGGTCATATCATAACGTCATGTAACAATCATCATCTTGTTACATTATCAAATCATTACCATACAGACATTATTACCAGTATCTTTATTCAGTCTTATCTCTACCTCACATAATCGAAATCGAAATACTCAGCATGTCGTTACATTATCATCGTCACTTCCATACAAACATTTACATTATAATGTTGGCCTGTAGAGAACCACCATATAGATCAGGGATGGGCAACTGGCGGCCCGCGGGCCGCATGCGGCCCGCGAGCCGCCAGTTGCCCATCCCTGACAAACATTCCTGTACACAATTAATAGGGGACCATTGGGGGAGGAGAGAGTGAGTTAGTGGGTGAGCGAGTGATTGAGCGGGAGAGAGAGAGAGAGAGAGAGAATGAGCGTGTGTGTGTGTGTGAGTGTGAGTGAGTGAGTAATTGAGTGTGATAGCGTGTGAAAGAATGAATGAATGAATGAAAGAGTGAGTGAGTGAGTGAGTGAGTGAGTGAGTGAGTGAGTGAGTGAGCAAGCATGTGAGCGAGCGAGTGAGTGAGTGAGTGAGTGAGTGAGTGAGTGAGTGAGTGAGTGAGTGAGTGAGTGAGTGAGTGAGTGAGTGAGTGAGTGAGTGAGTGAGTGAGTGAGTGAGTGAGTGAGTGAGTGAGTGAGTGAGTGAGTGAGTGAGTGAGTGAGTGAGTGAGTGAGTGAGAGAGAGAGAGAGAGAGAGAGTGAGTGAGTGAGTGAGTGAGTGAGTGAGTGAGTGAGTGAGTGAGAGAGAGAGAGAGAGAGTGAGTGAGTGAGTGAGTGAGTGAGTGAGAGAGAGAGAGAGAGAGAGTGAGTGAGTGAGTGAGTGAGTGAGTGAGTGAGCATCACCTGCTGGGAGGGGAACTGGCAGAGCACGGAGGTGATGTTGCTGGCGTACTGGGCCATCTCCTTCTTGATGGCCTTCTCCACGGCGGGCGGGATGCGACCCGACACGCTGGTCATGATGTCCTGCAGCTCCAGCAGCGGCAGGGAGGGGTCCCGCATGGTCTTCATCAGACGCTCCACCCACTCCTTCAGCTGGGGGGGGGGGGGCACGAGGGGGCATGGAGACAGACGAGGGGGCAAGGAGACACACGAGGGGGCAAGGAGACACACGAAGGGGCAAGGAGACACACGAGGGAACAAGGAGAGAACCAGGTGAGCATGCGTAATAAACTTCATAATCTCTATTCATAAAGCAGCTCTTTAAGGCATTATGATACTTTATGGTCAGTCCAGAGTGAGTGTGTGTGTGTGTGTGTGTGTGTGTGTGTGTGTGTGTGTGTGTGTGTGTGTGTGTGTGTGTCTGTGTGTCTCTGTGCCGCGGTGCGTGCTGACCTTGATGCTGAAGAAGGGCTCGGGGAGGCAGAAGCCGTTCATGATGTGCAGCAGGTGGTCCAGGGTGCTGTGGAACACGCGGTGCAGCTTCTCCCCCCGCAGGGCCACCGCCTGGATCACCGGCAGGACCCCCGTGTGGAGCTCAGCCTGCAGGACCCCCAGACACACACCTCCATTATATACACAGTCAGACACACACCTCCATTATAGTCAGACACCCCCACAGTAAGACACCCCCCACATTCAGACACCCCCACAGTCACAGCCCCCCAGTCAGACACACCTCGTTATCTGTTATACACAAACAGTCAGACACACCTCGTTATCTGTTATACACAAACAGTCAGACACACACCTCCATCCATCCATTATAAACACACAGTACCTATACTAACCATCTCTATCTCTAAAGATATATCTCTATCTATATGAATGGATATAGATCCATCCATCTATATATGTGTAGATACACACACACACACAATACCTATCCATCTATCTACACAATAACTAGATCGACAAACCTGTCTGTCTGTCTGTCACCCAACAAACAGGTTAACACATCATATCAATCCATCCACACATTGTTGTTATGGAAGCAAACACAAACACACACACACACACACACACACACACACACACACACACACACACACACACACACACACACCACGATCATAGCAACATAGCAACCCCCCCCCCCCCCCCCCGACCTGCTGCACCCTGCTGGGGTCCCCCCCCCCCCCCCCACTGACCTGCTGCACCCTGCTGGTGTCCTCCCCCCCCCACTGACCTGCTGCACCCTGCTGGTGTCCCCCGCCCCCCCCCCCCCACTGACCTGCTGCACCCTGCTGGGGTCCCCCCCCCCCACTGACCTGCTGCACCCTGCTGGGGTCGTCCAGCTGCAGCTTGGCGATGACACAGCCCGTCTCCAGCGCCGCCCCCGTCCGCTTCACGTAGTGGATGCACCCCGACTCGGCCGCCGTCAGGGTCATCACCATCTTCATCACCTGGGGGTCACACACAACATCATCACCATCTTCATCACCTGGAGGTCACACACAACATCATCATCTTCATCACCTGGAGGTCACACATAACATCATCATCATCTTCATCACTTGGAGGTCACACATAACATCATCAACATCTTCATCGTCTGGAGGTTATACATATCATCATCATCATCATCATCATCACCTACAGGTACTATAACATCACATCACAGTCACACTACACAACACCTCCACCGTAATACACAGACTCACTATCCTACATCACACACACCTCCCTCCCACGTCGGTCCAGACACACACACACACACACACACACACACACACACACACACACACAGTTCCCTGCCCCCCCGGCCCCCCACCTCTATCTCGGCGTAGCACTGTCCTGAGAACACGTGGCCCCCATCCTCCACCGTGTACTGAATGATCTTCCCGGCGGACGGCGAGCGCAGCAGCGTGGGGTCGTTCTCCTTCTCAAACACACACGTCTTGTTGCCGATGGTGATGCGGTACCTGGAACGCACACACACACAACGTCAGAGGAACACACACACACAAAACTGTCAGAGGAACACACACACACTGTGTCAGAGGAACACACACACTGTGGCAGAGGAACACACACACAGTGTCAGAGGAACACACACACACACACACTGTGGCAGAGGAACACACACACACACAGTGTCAGAGGAACACACACACACACACACACTGTCAGAGGAACACACACACACACTGTGTCAGAGGAACACACACACTGTGGCAGAGGAACACACACACAGTGTCAGAGGAACACACACACACACACACACTGTGGCAGAGGAACACACACACACAGTGTCAGAGGAACACACACACACACACTGTGTCAGAGGAACACACACACTGTGTCAGAGGAACACACACACACTGTGGCAGAGGAACACACACACACACAGTGTCAGAGGAACACACACACACACACTGTGTCAGAGGAACACACACACTGTGTCAGAGGAACACACACACACTGTGGCAGAGGAACACACACACACAGTGTCAGAGGAACACACGCACACTGTGTCAGAGGAACACACAGACTGTGGCAGAGGATCACACACACACACAACGTCAGAGGAACACACACACACACACACTGTCAGAGGAACACACACACACTGTGTCAGAGGAACACACACACTGTGGCAGAGGAACACACACACAGTGTCAGAGGAACACACACACACACACACTGTGGCAGAGGAACACACACACACAGTGTCAGAGGAACACACACACACACACACACTGTCAGAGGAACACACACACACTGTGTCAGAGGAACACACACACTGTGGCAGAGGAACACACACACAGTGTCAGAGGAACACACACACACACACACACTGTGGCAGAGGAACACACACACACAGTGTCAGAGGAACACACACACACACACTGTGTCAGAGGAACACACACACTGTGTCAGAGGAACACACACACACTGTGGCAGAGGAACACACACACACACAGTGTCAGAGGAACACACGCACACTGTGTCAGAGGAACACACACACTGTGGCAGAGGAACACACACACACACAGTGTCAGAGGAACACACGCACACTGTGTCAGAGGAACACGCACACACAGTGTCAGAGGAACACACACACTGTGTCAGAGGAACACACACAAAAGGTCTTGGTCGGACTGTCTCCTGAGCTTAAGGTGGAGCGAAACACAGACGGACTGGATCTGTTAGAAACGTTAACTAAGTAAAGAATAATCACCTCAAGGCAGGGCAATAAACAGTTTGATGCGAAACAATGGCTCGTCTCGGGCGGTAAGCCTTCCACGAGCCGGGCATATCAAACTGTTTATTGCCCTGCCTTGAGGTGATTATTCAGTTTATTCTACTTCTCGCCGGCCAACATAATAAAACAATTCAAATACTTTAATAATTAGCCTTTTCCTTATTCGTATTGCATGCTTATTAAATGTATACTCTGTTTAAGTTCATCTCCCTCGAAAAGTAGTTCCCTTTAGAACTACGGCGAATAACGTTAGCTCAGCTGTAGGTAACTCGTTTCTATAGCAACCACACAAGGCTGCATCTGATCACTAGTTTAATAACGTAGTTGCTACATTCGTATCAAACTATCGACTGACCCTCTGATAGATTTCCGACACATTTTAGAAACTTTTTTATACAAGGTTACTTTTACAATGGACCTCATGTTTCAAATGTATGTGATAGAAAACGATACAAGCGGCGTATTGATCTACTGTGCTCAGTCAGCAGCAAGTAGAACCGACAAGTCAGCGGGCAATATGCCAGATTAATGCACCCCTCACAGCCAATCAGAATCGAGCATTCTTAAATGAAGTAGAATAACGGCAAATAACGCATCAAATAACGTCTCAGACTAAAGTTTGCATTGATGGCTACAATTTTCCCTCTCCCCGTTCCCAATACATTAATAATAACAACGCGCTACTAATATTTTACATCAACTCCCTCCACCCCATGGTGTACCTCTAAATATATATCTCTCCTAACACCACCCACCAAACTACGGCTATTACTACTACTAATGTATCCATCCCTTTCAAAACACCACCCACCCCTACGCCTAATGTCTTCCACCCCTTTCAATATCTCTTATAACCCCACCCCTACTAAATCCTTCCCTCACCATCACCCCCACCTGTGCACCTCCTCCTTCATGTAGGTGGTGCAGCTGTAATGTAGTACCTGTCCACCTCCTCCTTCATGTAGGTGGTGTAGCTGTTGCCGTCGTAGGACAGCAGCAGCCCCCCGTCGCTGAGCCTGTGGACGTCCACCTCCGCCGACGAGCTGTTCATGATCACCACGTAGGAGTTGGGCGACTGCCGCGTCACCGTCAGCGCGTACTTGGTGCCCTCGTAGATCAGCTCCACCCCCACCGTGTTGAGCAGGGTGTGGGCGGGGAGGACCTGACCCCTGGGGGGGGGGGGGGGAAAGAGCGGAAGTTAAGGTCCTAAACGACTCGGCACGTTATCATGTACTAACGAGAGTTGTTCCGATACTGAAACCGGAAGCGGAAGGAAAAGATTTTAACGGAACATCTCTCGTCCTAACTAGAGTCAGGTCAACTATACAGAAACAATGTCTCACTAAGTACGGTGTCTTTGTGTGTGACTGGTTAAGACGGGACTGGTTAAGACGGGACTGGTTAAGACGGGACTGGTTAAGACGGGACTGGTTAAGACGTGACTGGTTAAGACGTGACTGGTTAAGACGTGACTGGTTAAGATGTCACTGGTTCAGATGGGACCGATCGAGCGGTAACGATGTGATACTCCCGGGGTTTACCTCTCCAGGGAGTGCAGGAAGTTGGAGACGCTGTTCCGGAGTTTGACGTCGGCCACGTGGAGAGCCCCGCTGACGATGCCCAGCATGGTGTCGGGTCGCTCCGCCTGCACACACACGCACACGCACACACACACACACACACACGTCAAAACCCTTCATCTCAAACAACCTCAGCGTCTCTAGTTCCCTGTGAACAGCGTCGCCCCACAAAACATCTCTCCTGCAGCTATGTCTCCATCCTCTAGATCTAGAAGGTCCTTCAGCTATGTCTCCATCCTCTAGATCTAGAAGGTCCTTCAGCTACGTCTCCATCCTCTAGATCTAGAAGGTCCTTCAGCTATGTCTCCATCCTCTAGATCTAGAAGGTCCTTCAGCTACGTCTCCAGCCTCTAGAAGGTCCTTCAGCTACGTCTCCAGCCTCTAGATCTAGAAGGTCCATCAGGTACGTCTCCATCCTCTAGATCTAGAAGGTCCTTCAGCTATGTCTCCAGCCTCTAAAAGGTCCTTCAGCTACGTCTCCAGCCTCCAGCCTCTAGATCTAGAGGGTCCTTCAGCTATGTCTCCAGCCTCTAGAAGGTCCATCAGCTACGTCTCCAGCCTCTAGATCTAGAAGGTCCTTTAGCTACGTCCCAAGCCTCTAGAAAGTCCTTCAGCTACGTCTCCAGCCTCTAGATCTAGAAGGTCCTTCAGCTATGTCTCCATCCTCTAGATCTAGAAGGTCCTTCAGCTACGTCTCCAGCCTCTAGAAGGTCCTTCAGCTACGTCTCCAGCCTCTAGATCTAGAAGGTCCTTCAGCTACGTCTCCAGCCTCTAGAAGGTCCTTCAGCTACATCTCCAGCCTCCAGCCTCCAGCCGGTCCTAGGGCGTGCGACAGAGGGCGTACCTGCATCTTCTCCGAGATGAGGCGGTCCAACCAGCCGGTGTCGATGCTGTTGGACTGGAAGCACTCGGTCTCCAGCAGCTTGATGAGGTACTCCACCGTGGTCCGGAAGTCCCCTCTGATGGACAGCTCCTTGAGGGCCACCACCATGTTGCTACGCAGAAGAGGAGGAGAGAGGGTGAAGGACGTGATGCTGGACGGTGCATTTGCTTTGACTGTGTTGTGTCAGCGGCTACAGAGTTGGAGGGAAGGTACTTTGATTTAAATAGCGACCCTCAAAACAGAAAGGCTGTTCATTGAGCTTCACAGAGGCAGGGAACACATTATGTAACACTTTAAAGGACAAGCGTTTAAGAGCGCAAGCAAAAGCAGACAGAGTCCCTCTATATCCTGAGACATGCTGATCCCTCACAACTAGGTCCGGGACAATGTCCGCTGTATCAGCGAACAAACTTGAACTCCCCTAGTTGTCCCCAGTTCAGCCAAGGTAGAGGTTTTCCACAGTAGATTTATGAATGTTCAGGGATGTACAAGTTATTCAGAAAACAAAAAATCCAAATTAGCAATGTTTGAACTGAAGGTGATTCAGACTCTTTGTGATGCCGTGCGTGTGTGTGGGTCTGTTTTTGAGTTGATGTGCATGTGTGTCTCTGTGTGAGTCTCTTTGTGAGTGTGTTTGTGGGTGTGTGCACGTCTTTCTCATTTTGAGTCTGGGTGCGAGTGTGCATGCGTGTCTCTCTGTGAGTCTCTTTGTGAGCGTACGTGCTTGTGGCTCTTTGTTTGTGCGGTGCGTGTCTCTTTGTGAGTGTGTGTGTGTGTGCGCGTCTGTTTCAGTGCGAGAGTGTCTCTGTGTGAGTCTCTTTGTCAGTCTCTTTGTGAGTGTACGTGCGTGTGGCTCTCCCGTTTGTGCGGTGCGTGTCTCTGTGTGCGTCTCTCTCTGTATGTGTCTCTGTGTGCGTCTCTCTCTGTGTGTGTCTCTGTGTGTGTCTCTCTGTGTGTGTCTCTCTGTGTGCGTCTCTCTCTGTATGTGTCTCTCTGTGCGTGTCTCTCTGTATGTGTCTCTCGGTGTGCGTCTCTCTCTGTATGTGTCTCTCTGTGCGTGTCTCTCTCTGTATGTGTCTCTCTGTGCGTGTCTCTGTGTGCGTCTCTCTCTGTGCGTGTCTCGGTGTGTGTCTCGGTGTGCGTCTCTCTCTGTGCGTGTCCTTACGAGATGGCCTCCTCGCGGTTCTCCCCCCAGGAGAAGCAGTGTCCGAACTGGGAGTCGGCGAACTCGTGCAGCCCGCCGGCCGCCGCCACACTGAAGTAGCCCCACACGTTCTTGTTGCTGCGGAAGTTCAGCTCCTGCACCGTGCCCGAGCTGGGCTTGAAGCCCTGCAGACACACACCCACGTAACGCAGAAAGACACACACACACAGACACAAACGCACACGCAGACACAGAATCACATGGAGAAGCAGACACACAAACACAGACACACACCCACGTAACGCAGAAAAACACAAACACAGACGCAAACACAGACACATACGCACACGCAGACACAGACACGGAGAAGCAGACAGACACGCATGGAGACGCAGACACACACACACATGCAGACACACAACGCAGACGGAAACACACACACACACACACACAGACACACAACACAGAGGGAAACACACACACACACACACAGACGCAAACAGACACAACGCAGACGCAAACAGACACACGCACACTGAATGTTTTTTAAGGTTGTTTTAATGTTTTTACGATACGTGACATTTTATTGATATTTCTATTTATTTATTACGCCTTAGTAAAATGTGAATACAATTAAAAATGCACTATTAAGAAAATGTAATTCATAATCCCAATCGTTTCTATGAATACAAACACAACACATAAAGATCCGTTCTAAAGAGTCCCGACCCCCCAGGCTGCCTCGCTCACTGTACCTCGTCAGGGTTTTCGCTGGTGATGCGGGCGGCGATCACATGACCGCGGGGGGAGGGGGCGGTGGACAGCCCCTCGAAGTCGATGAGGCAGTCCCCCCACGGATGGACCCCGTACAGCATCCGGATGTCCTTCATGCGGTGGAGGGGGATCCCCATGGCGATCTGGACCACACACACACACACACACACACACACACACACACACACACACACACACACACACACACACACACACACACACACACACACACACACACACACACACACACACACACAGTTTAGTCTAATGTACCAATACACAAATTAGCCTCATTAAGCCAATTAAAACAGGTGATTGGTTGTCGTGTAAATACAATGTCAAATATACCTAGGAGGTCGTAACGATGAACTGGTAGGGCATGTATTTGGTGTTTGATTCCCTGTTACTCAACCGGCAGAGCAAGGCATTGACAGTGCCAGGGTTGGGAGTTCTATTCCCAGTATCGACCCCCATAGGGTTGTAAGGTAAAGATATATGTTATAACATCACACACAGTCCCCAGCCTCCATCCTCCTAGTGCGTGTGGAACATGTGAACATTGGTATCCAATCTGAGATGTGATTTAGTGTGACCCCCTTCGTGCTCGAAGAAGACAAAGGTCTGCTGCTTGATTACACACCTCAAAACACCCTGACCTACATACACACACACACACAATATACTACACACACCCTGACCTACATACACACGCGTACAATATACTATACACACACACACACACACACACACACACAGTCAGGGGCACACTATGCACACAGTGTCACAAACACACACACACACAGCTGGACAGAAACACCAATAATGAGTCCGACACAATACCACACACACAGTCAGATACACTACACACACACGCACACGCGCACACACACACACACACGACAGCGGCTCCGACCACGTGACCCATCACCGCCACATTGACCCTCGTCCCGGTGCCTCTCACGCCGTTGTCATGGATACGGGGGCCCGGCGGGCGGGATGGGCAGGGCGTCGGCGCGTGGCTAACCAGCGCCCCACTGAGACGGACACACACCCTGACTGGGGGAGGCCAGAGAGACGGAGGGGGGGGGGGGGGGGGGGGGGGGGGGGGGGGTGTTTCTGTGTGTAACTGAGGGAGTGCGTGCATGCATCCATTCATGAGCATGTGCACATGACTGCGGGTGAGGAACACGAGTTTACCATGGTGTGCATTACTGTGTGTGTGTTGTTGTCTATCTGTGTGTGTGTGTGTTTGTGTGCGTCTGTGTGCACGTGTCTATGTGCGTGTGTTTGTGTCTATGCGCGTGTATATGTGTGTGTGCACACATGTATGTGTGTGTGCGTCTATGCATGCTTGTTTCTATGCACGTGTCTAGGCTTGTGCGCGCGAGCGTCTATGAGTTTTGTTTGTGCACTTTTTTGTGCCTCTATTCGTGCGTGTGCCCATGTGTCTATGCCTGCATGTGTGCATGTCTGTGCATTTGTGCGTCTAGGCGTCTATGCGCGTGTCTATGCATGTGTGTGTGTGTGTTTGTGTGAGTGCGTGTCCATGCATGTGTGTGTGTGTCTGTTTGTGTGAGTGCGTATGCATGTGTGTTTGTGTCCGTGCATGTCCATGCATGTGTGTGTGTGTGTGTGTGTGTGTGTGTGTGTGTGTGTGTGTGTGTGTGTGTGTGTGTGTGTGTGTGTGTGTGTGTGTGTGTGTGTGTGTGTGTGTGTGTGTGTGTGTGTGTGTGTGTGTCTGACCTGCAGCTGCGCGGCAGGCAGGTTGACGTCGGCCACCATCTCGGTACAGGGGTGCTCCACCTGCAGTCGGGGGTTCAGCTCCAGGAAGTAGAAGCTGCCGTCCTTCCCGTAGAGGTACTCCACCGTGCCCGCGCTCACGTAGCCCACCATCTTGGCCAGCTTCACCGCACACTAAAGGGGGAGGGGGGGGGGGGGGGGGGAGAGGACGAACTCAAAACAAGTCTGCAGTACCTCACCTGACCTCAGTGGAGTATTTTAGCGTTCTCAGTGGAGTATTTTAGAGTATTTTAGCGGCTCCACCTGGAGGCTCAGGGTGGAGGCTCCACCCGGGCCTCCAGGTGGAGGCTCAGGGTGGAGGCTCCACCCTAACACCACGGTGGTAGCCCTGGCGCCGTACCTTCTCCATGTCCTCGAAGACGTCGCTGGTGGCGATGGTGGCGGGCGCCTCCTCGATGATCTTCTGGTGGCGGCGCTGCACAGAGCAGTCCCTCCCGAACAGGGAGATGGCGTTCCCGTACTGGTCGGCCAGGATCTGCACCTCCAGGTGCCGCGCGTGCTTCGCCAGCTGCATCACGAAGATGGGCGAGCCGGGAACCTCCGCCTGGACCTGGGGTGAGGGGTCAGAGGTCAGAGGTCAGAGGTGGGTTGGGACACTGTGCACCTCAGTGGGGTGGGGATGGGAGTGATGGAGCGTTGGACCCCCCCCTGAGTGAACCCGGGGGGCTTGGGGAAGTTTGGACGGACACTACTAGGGTTTACATTCTTATAGCAAATAAATCTCAATTTTTCGGTGTCTTACTTTGAGTGTAAACATATTTTTCAACGTAAACTATGAGGGCAAGCATAAAAAAAACAATCATAAGCTATGATTGTAAACATAATTTTGCACATACGCTATGAGTGAAGAATTAGGTTTTTTATTTTTCTAAGTAAACTGAGTGTAAACATATTTTTCGTTCTTAACCTATTTTTTTCGACGTAAACTCAGTTTACGCTGTTAACGTAAACCAGAGACGGCAGACTGGCCCGGTTCAAACTATTCCACTAGAGATAATTTGCTCCTGATTGATATTTACCTTCTGGTACCACAAAGTACTGAGACCACAGACCACACCCCCTCCGGCCCAGACCACACCCCCTCCACCCTAAGCCCCGCCCCCACTCACCTGTCTGAAGAGGTTGGGGAAGTCGTCGGCGCAGTTGACCTTGCGGATGCCCTTCCCGCCGCCGCCCTCGGAGGCCTTCACCATCACAGGGTAGCCCACCACCTCGGCAGCCTGCACACACACACACACACACACACACACACACACACACACACACACACACACACACACACACACACACACACACACACACACACACACACACACACACACACACACACACACACACACACACGATTAATACGACTATTAGTATTTTCTCTGTCATAACCGTTACTATAATTAGTACTTTCTCTATTACTACTGAAGACACTGCATATATATTATCATTACATGCACATACTCTGCATCTTACTACCTTAACTGCATTCGTTGTCTCTGTACTCGGCACAATGATAAAGAAGTTGAATCTAGAAGTTGTACCGACCTCGAGGCCGGCCTCCACGTCGGGGATGCAGCCCTGCTCGTAGACGTCTGAGGGCACGTTGATAAGCTTCTTCTTCTGCTCAGCCTCCGTCCACTCCACCGTCAGCCCTGCAGCGACACGCGAACCACGACGTCAACACGCGAATGGAAACGGTGAACGGACTGCATTCATACTGCGCTTCCCGAACCAGCGGCCGCTCAAAGCGCTGCACAATACTGCCTCACATTCACCCCTTCATTACACATTCACACACCGACGGCGGAGTCAGCCACGCAGGGCGACAGCCAGCTCGTCGGGAGCAGTCAGGGTGAGGCGTCTGGCTCAGGGACACCTCGACACTGAGTGGGGAGGAGCCGGGGATCAAACTAGCGACCTTCCGGTGACCAGCCAACCCGCTCTACCTCCTGAGCCACTTCTGCCCGTGTACACAACGAGAAAGACACAGCGGACATCAGGACATAGTCCCGAGGCTCGAGGCCCAGAGAAGGCCCTCTGACATTTTTGACACATCCTTACCTCAATAATAGTGACAAATATATTTATGTAACGACGGTTAATTTTGTATAAATAAACTAAGTGTATTGCTTGTTAAGCCCTTTGAGACTGTACCTGTGATTAAGGGCTGTACAAATAAAATGTAATTAGTGGTAACTCAAACACATAGTCTTTTTAAACACACAAAAGAATCCTGTCTATTGTTAGTTGCAGCAAAAGGCAAACAAAATAAACATCCTGTAATTTACAACTGGAAACGCCTGTGTTGTAAAGAGAGATCACCACTAGTCAGGTACAATGCTGCCAGAGCGGTCCTTGTACTTTGTAACAGTTGCTAAGAACACCTCACCAAACAGGAATGTGTAAATTATTATGTTGCGAGACACAGGAAGGTAGGGATGGAACTCTGAGCATTCCTGAAAGGTAGGTTTAGCTTCCCTGAGGGGATAGCATAGCTTGCTTAAAGGATTATGGTTAGCTGAAGGGATTAGCTTCCCTAAAGGATTACAGTTAGCTGAACGGGCTAGAGTTAGCTTCCCTTAAGATTACGGTTAGCTGAAGGGCTAAGGTTAGCTTCACTAGGGATTATAGTTAGCTGAAGGGATAGGGTTAGTTTACCTAAGGATAACAGTAGGCTAAAGGGCTAAGGTTAGCTCTCCTAAAGGATAATGAATAGCTAAGTGTGGGTTAGCTTCTAAAGGACTTACGATGGTACCCAGTGGACTGTAGCAACTTGAAGGGTTAGCTTTAAGGCTGTGGGTTAGCATTAGCTGAAGGGCTAGCGTCAAGGTTGTGGGTTAGCGTTAGCTGAGGGGGTAGCTTTAAGGCTGTGGGTTAGCGTTAGCTGAGGGGCTATTTTTAAGGTTGTTGGTAAGCGTTAGCTGAAAGATTAGCGTTAGCTGAAGGGCTAGCTTTAGGGCTGTGGGTTAGCGTTAGCTGAAGGGCTAGCTTTAAGGCTGTGGGTTAGCGTTAGCTGAAGGGCTAGCTTTAAGGCTGCGGGTTAGCGTTAGCTGGAGGGCTAGCTGACCTGAGCCGCTCCAGGGCAGCGTGGGGATGCCCGCCGTCTGTGCCACGATGGACGAGGCGATCTTGTCTCCCAGCGCCCACATGGCCTGACTGGGCGGACCTGGGGGCAGAACACAAGGATTAAAAACCGTTCATTATACAAACCAATCAATACACGTAGAATCACACGATGGACGGCAAAGACAACGGACGGACGGTGAGGAAGAAGGAAATGAAGAAAATGCTCTGCAGAGTCGAGGTGAACTCTACTCGACTGACGCTCAACTCACTCACCCATGAAGGCGATGCCGTTCTTGTGCAGCAGCTCGGGTAGTTTGGGGTTCTCCGACGCGTGGCCCCAGCCGGCCCACACGGCCTGGGAGCAAAGAGCCAGAACAAAGTCGGAAAAAGGCCCAATCCCATTTCTGCTCCTTACCCCTTCCCCCTCCCCCTTGTTTTGAAGGGGATTGGGCCTAAGGCCCAATCCCATTTCTACCCCTTCCCCTTACCCCTTCCCCCTACTCCTTCCTCTTACCCCTTCCCCCTTACCCCTTCCAAACAAGGGGGAGGGGTAAAGGGGAGGGGTAAGGGGAAGGGGTAAGGGGAAGGGGTAAGGGGTAGATATGGGATTGGGCCTAAGGAGATACAACACACAAGTCTCAGAACCCAGAGGTTCCTCAACCTTCGACCCGGGCCTTGGGTCGCCTGCGGAGCTACCTTAGAAACCCAGGTCCCGGCAGGTTCTTCACGCAGTCAAACCAACGACACATTCTCGTTATTACCATGTCCGAAGAGTGAAATATTTACGTTTAAGTTATCGTAAAGAATTACGTTTACATTTAAGTTCTCTGTGTACATTTTTTTTATCAAAACAGTGTTCCTTCGGTTCCATCTTTAAACACACTAAGGATCTCGTAATGAAACAGAGAAGGCAGTCGTTCCATTATGGAACCCATGCATAGTTAGCAACCCATGGCTTAAGGATGCTAACGTAACCTAGCAACCTGGCTAGCATCACGGCGTCGCAGCGGCAGCAGCCGGTCGTACCTGGACGGGGATGCGCTTGGCGATGTCCAGGATGAGCTCTACGTTGGCGTAGTTGTTGTTGTTCGTCCCTCCGGGCACCGGGACGTAATGGTCTGCGATCTTTATGTACTCTGTTTGGAGACGAGGTTAAAAGGTCAAAGGTTAACGGGACAATTCGGATTTGAACATCTTTAATAAATATTAGCGTTGTTAATGTTTTTTGCGTTAATCTTAAGGAGGGGCTACTTCTAGCCTGAGCAACCAGAACTTAACGGTTGTTAAACCTTACAGTAGTTTGTGTTTTTAAGATTTAATTCGGAGCGCACTCCCGATAAAAACGCTGACCTGCGTTGGCCTTCAGGTCCTCCGGGGTCACCATGACGACGAAGCGGATGGCTCGCTCGTTGCGGAACATCTCGTAGGACCAGCGCCGGATCGACCGCATGCACTTGACCGCAGCGATACCGTTGTTGGCGATGAGAACCTGCAGCGATCGGAGAGTTAGCGGGAAAGTCGTGAGGACGGCTGATATTAACCGACGGGTTTGAGCAATATCATAAAAACATTTTGTTCTGTTCCCTTGTTAAGAGCTGCGAAAAACGACCACGGATGAGAATAATCAATATGGTATCGGCACTAAAAGTAGGTTTATCAGCCGACAAATAAACATCATGGATAAACCAAATGACCTCTGACCTTCTCGATGACCTTGTTCCCCCCGAAGCGCGTGACGAACTCGGCGGGCGAGGCCACCGTGAAGTCCCTCTGGAGGTCGATCCTCCTGCGGTCCCGGCCCTGCTTTACCAGGTGGAGACCCGACATGCTGGGTCTGGGGAACCACACAGAACACACACCTTTAGAACCACAGAGAACACACACCTTTAGAACCACCGAGAACACACACCTTTAGAACCACAGAGAACACACACCTTTAGAACCACAGAGAACACACACCTTTAGAACCACAGAGAACACACACCTTTAGAACCACAGAGAACACACACCTTTAGAACCACACAGAACACACACCTTTAGAACCACACAGAACACACACCTTTAGAACCACACAGAACACACACCTTTAGAACCACACAGAACACACACCTTTAGAACCACAGAGAACACACACCTTTAGAACCACAGAGAAGACACACCTTTAGAACCACAGAGAAAAAACACACCTTTAGAACCACACAGAACACACACCTTTAGAACCACACAGAACACACACACCTTTAGAACCACAGAGAACACACACCTTTAGAACCACAGAGAACACACACCTTTAGAACCACAGAGAACACACACCTTTAGAACCACAGAGAACACACACCTTTAGAACCACAGAGAACACACACCTTTAGAACCACACAGAACACACACCTTTAGAACCACACAGAACACACACCTTTAGAACCACACAGAACACACACCTTTAGAACCACAGAGAACACACACCTTTAGAACCACAGAGAAAACACACACCTTTAGAACCACAGAGAACACACACCTTTAGAACCACAGAGAACACACACCTTTAGAACCACACAGAACACACACCTTTAGAACCACAGAGAACACACACCTTTAGAACCACAGAGAACACACACCTTTAGAACCACAGAGAACACACACCTTTAGAACCACAGAGAACACACACCTTTAGAACCACAGAGAACACACACATTTAGAACCACACAGAACACACACCTTTAGAACCACAGAGAACACACACCTTTAGAACCACAGAGAACACACACCTTTAGAACCACCGAGAACACACACCTTTAGAACCACGGAGCCTGCACACACCTTTAGAACCACAGACCTTTAAAACCCGGGACCTTACAACCTGGGATCTTTAGAACCCGGCCCCTTTAGGACCCAGAAGCCTCCACACGCATCTACCACTCTGCAGTCTATAGCAAGGTCCTCTGTGTGGTGAAGAACCCCTTCATCTATATCGACACTTCTAAAAAGGTCTTCCATTCAAGTCCTATCATCCGGATCGTAGTCTGACATATCAGGTCGGACCAGAGGAGAAGAGGAGTCCATATATGGTCACTTATTTCTAAGTTACGGGCAGCTGCTCAACTCAAACTCAAACTGAAAAGCACATTCATTCAAACAATCACACCGATATCCTTTCTTACACGAGCATAGGCTGCGGCATTAGGGATCAAACCCCACAACCTTTAGACTGAGAGTCAAACACCCAGCCAAATAGACCATCCTGTCTGCTTCTGCTAGTCACGTGTTCAGAGATTTATGGAGCGCAGTTAGGTTGTGGCCATATTGAACTGTAGCCGTCCTTTATAGACAGCGGGTGTCTGTAAACCATCAGGTATAGAGACATAAACATCCTCGCAGATCCAGAAGCAGGTGAAAGTAGATCGTGGCATTGGAGTAGCGTGTCTTATCTAGAATATATGTTTATTGTAGCGTAGGCCGTAGGGTTCTCGGCAAGCATTACTAGACGAGCCCTGGAGAGTCGAGGGATCGATCGTAGGATTGCTGAAAGCATAGGACTGCAGGCTACAGAAACATCAGGATTATAGAGATATGGTTTTAGTTCTGTAGTTGCATAATCAAACTGGTTTACGCTTTGATTGCTCTCAGCCCCACTTGTACATCGCCTCAGATAAAAGTTCAATATGAATGCACAGGCAGCCAGGACGGTTCATCTCAGCCAGGTCCAAATCATTGTTCTAAAAAGGTTGAGTTTCTGTAAGGCCAAGGTTATCAGAGCAACTTCCAGAACACCAGCTCTAATCGGAACCCATCAGTAAAGTACATACACCAATCAAACTGCAAATAACTTTCATTGGGAAACAATATTGATTATTTGTTGAACTATCATTTTTTTTTTTTTTTTTAATCGATTGAGTAATCATAAAACATCATGAGTAAACATGGCGATAGCCGGGGTGACCCAGTCGAGACCAGGGAGGGTGTGTGCGTATCTGGACCAGGTGGCGTGTCTCTGGACCAGGCGATCAGAAGCGAGGGGGACCTGGTCGCGGTGCCGTCAAAAACCGCCGGCTCAGGTTCCCTGGAGTGGAAGTGTGTCAACATGCCAGGACTGGCGTCTCCAACAGGAGCAGAACCCCACCCCAGAGAGGGGGGGAGGGGGAGGGAAGGTGTGGCAGTTCCCCAGCCCGTTTGTCAGGCTGACTGCTTGGGACTGACGCAGCAAGCTAACATCACAGAGAGGAGGGGTGGGGGAGGGGGGTGGGGGTGTAGAGAGAGGGGGGGAGGGAGAGGAACAGACAGAGAGAGCAAGTGTAACACGCCCAGACAGAGAGCCAGAGCCAGAGAGAGAGCCAGACAGCCAGAGACACACAGAGAGACAGGGATTCAGTGAGACAGGGATACTGGGAGCAAAGGACACGGTGAGACAGAGAGACAGGAAGACATTGAGACAGTGAGTCTGTGATAGAGATTCAGGGAGACAGGGAGACAGAGAGACAGGGAGACAGGGAGACAGAGAGACCGAGAGACAGGGAGACAGGGAGACAGGGAGACAGTGGGACAGAGAGACAGGGAGACAGTGGGACAGAGAGACAGAGAGACAGTGAGAGACAGAGAGGGAACTACTGCCAGAATGCCGGTTCACGGGATGGCAACCAGTCCAGCGGAGGTTTGAGTCGTTCTTGTTCCACAGCGACCAGAGACAATAGAATACTATACCAAGTATTCAATGCCCCCCCTCCCCTCCCCCTTCAGTGCTGTCACGCCCGCGCCAGCCGTGAAACTGACCACAAAACCGGTACACATGCCAACCACTGGAGGTGACATCCAAAAAATCGTGTAGCATTTAAGCTAGCATTAAGGATAGCATTTAGCCTAGCGTTCAGACTAGCATTTAAGCTAGCATTTAGGCTAGCGTTCAGGATAGCATTTAGGCTAGCGTTCAGACTAGCCCAGACTTAGGGATAGCCTGGATGAATAATGGATAAGGAATAGCTGGTTTCATCGAATGGCAAAGCGGGGTGAAATAGTGTTCTGGGAACTCAATCTCCTTGGGTGAAGGTAAACTATACGAGTGTCTGGACACCAGATCCCTTCCGTCCCAACACGGAGCCTCAGCGGACAGCGTGGTCCTCCAGAGGGACGACACCAAGGGACCCGAGGGTAGCGGGTTCAGACCCATCAGTAGAGAGGGTCCGTCAAAAGGAGAGTCAACAGCAGCCTTCAGAGAACCAACAGACAACCAGCAGAGAACTGAAGGGTCCAGGGCTTAAAGGACGTAAAGAGAAGATTGTTCCCTGAGGATGAAGAGACGGGAGTTCATTCACCAGGCTGAACATTCGAGGGAATGAATCAACATTAGATTCATAGACGATAAATAAAGAAGGTCAGAGAGAGAGAGAGAGAGAGAGAGAGAGAGAGAGAGAGAGAGAGAGAGAGAGAGAGAGAGAGAGAGAAAGAGCGAAAGAGCGAAGGAGCGAGAGGAGCCACACCATGAAGACTGTGCCTTTGTGCTAGTGTAAAGCTGGAGCAACCACATTTTTCACATGCGCTGTACATTCAGGCCTGCATCGCCTGCAATTTTTTTTTTTTTTTGATGCAAACTATAATTACGTTTTTTGTACAGCACCTCTTCATTCTGTACAAGGATGAGCGAATGTTCTCGTTTTTAAATGAAAACAACCTACCTATCATTCGCTGCCGCTGGAAAAAATAAAATAAAAAAATAAAATAAATTCCCTACCTACACATGACCTCAACTGACAACCAACAGGAACCAAACATATTTTTTTTTTTAGGCCTTAGCAGAGGCCTTTATCACAAGAGGCTCACGGTGGATTCATTTTCAGGGGTACGGGTTTAGGGGGCGGCTTGCTCGAGGAGGCCTACGACATCAGACGTTGCGGGTACGAACCCAGAGCGTTGGGCCTGGGGGTTGCAAGGCTAGACACCACAGCACTAGCCTGGCCTCCTGTACTCTGTACTGCTATACGGACAAGGCACTCGCACTTATTATCTGTTGTATGTCCTTACACTTAAAAATAGTCCTTAGCATTGTGTAGCGTCTTACCCTGGCCATCTCTGTAGTATACAGGGCATGGGTTAACCTAGTGATGGTAAGTGCTCGGCACTTGGTTCTATCAACATCCTTACTGTACCGACAGCGATATATATTTTTGTTTCTTATTCTTCTGAGAAATGTGCTTATTGTAAGACGCTTTGGATAAAAGCGTCGGCTAAACGCCCTGAAGGTAAACGTGAATGTAGCATGGCTCAGGTACAGACGGGGAATGCCAACAACTTTGTTTGTAACTCGCAGGTTGATTGACCTGAGGTTCGGCGAGGGATCTGGGTTCTAACATGAGGTTCTTGAGGGTTCTGACCCGAGGTTGGGGAGGGTTCTGACATGAGGTTGGGGAGGGTTCTAACCTGAGGTTGGTGGGGGTTCTGACCCGAGGTTGGTGGGGGTTCTGACCCGAGGTTGGTGGGGGTTCTGACCCGAGGTTGGTGGGGGTTCTGATCCGAGGTTGGTGGGGGTTCTGACCCGAGGTTGGTGGGGGTTCTAACCTGAGGTTGGTGGGGGTTCTGGGTTCTGACCCGAGGTTGGTGGGGGTTCTGATCCGAGGTTGGGGGGGGTTCTGATCCGAGGTTGGTGGGGGTTCTGGGTTCTGACCCGAGGTTGGTGGGGGTTCTGACCCGAGGTTGGTGGGGGTTCTGACCCGAGGTTGGTGGGGGTTCTGATCCGAGGTTGGTGGGGGTTCTGGGTTCTGACCCGAGGTTGGTGGGGGTTCTGATCCGAGGTTGGTGGGGGTTCTGATCCGAGGTTGGTGGGGGTTCTGCCCCGAGGTTGGTGGGGGTTCTGACCTGAGGTTGTTGAGGGTGCCGTCGCTGCTGTCGAAGCCCGTCTCGTAGGTGCTGTCGGAGCCCAGGGAGGAGGCCGGGGAGGCGGAGCGCGGCGTCTCCTTGCCCTCCTGGGTCCCGTCGGGCCGGCCCGCCGCCTCGTCCTCAGAGTTCTCCTCCGACACCGAGCCCACCACGAAGCGGGAGGGCAGACCGCCCAGGACCGGCTTCTTGCGGGCGTTGGGAGGAGGGTCCGGCTGGGCCATTGTGGGGGGCGGGGGGCGAGTACAGGCTGCTACCACTGGAGGGAGAGAAAGGGGCGCGTTAGGATTCATGTTAATACTGAGTATATGACGGGCGTCTTAGTGGCGTTCTCCTCACTGAAACGCGTCTAGGTTTTCTGTGTGAGCATTTTGTGCAAAGTTTACACTAGGGTAAAATTCCATGGCAATAGGGCCGTGAATGAGACAGATGACGAAACACAAACAGACAGACAGACAGAGGATAACGAGCGAGCGATCGAGCGAGAGAGAAAGAGAGGATGAGGTTATAGGGCGATAGCGACAGATGAGGAAGCACAGACAGACAGACAGAGGATAACGAGCGAGCGAGCGAGAGAGAGAGGATGAGGTTATAGGGCGATAGAGACAGATGAGGAAGCACAGACAGACAGACAGACAGACAGACAGACAGACAGACAGACAGACAGACAGACAGACAGACAGACAGACAACTGGCAAGAGAAGGAGAGAGAGGATGAGAGAAGATGGGGTGATGGGGTGATAGAGAGAGAGGATGCTGAAAGACACAGGGGTCCACCCTTGGGGACAGAGTAACACCATAAGGTCACCAGTTGTTTGTCGTGTTGCATAAACTGAACAAAAAAAAATGAAAGGATGATATTGCAGGAGAGCTTGTGAAATCGCAGCTTGGGGGCTGATACCGTCTGTTGCAGAGCGTCCAGGTCTAACCAGGGGTTAACAGAACGAAACGACACACGTGAAAGAGCCTGCATGATCTGAGAAGTGGTTTTCTACTACGAAACCCAGATAACCTGAAACCAAAGCTTAAACGATCCAACGGAAACCATCAAACGTTGGCTCACGTCAATAAGTACAATTAAAACACAGAACGTTAAGCAAACCTTTTAGAAATAGGATATGACACTCATCAATTTAGGATTTCTAGGAACGGATTCCGACTTTGGGAATGTGAACAATCCGCATAGCAGAATACAACGCAACCACACAAGTTTACTACCGAGTGAAGCACATCGCGGGGTCCCTATGAGCAACATTTTACCTGGGGACCACTTACCTGTGGGACCAGAAAAACCGGGCACACACACACACACACACACACACACACACACACACACACACACACACACACACACACACACACACACACAGTTTGCGTCAACCACTTAGAACAGCACAACAAATACGCAGATAATAGCGTCGAGCGCTGCATAATCCGTGATTATGAATGAAAGGTAACCAGTAAACGATGCCGCCGGCTCGGAATTGAGGAGTTCCTATGCAAAGTGTGGTGTCTACCTGTGTGCGTACACACGCGTGGCCTGGGCCGGCGGGCTGGACGTCAAGTGACAGGGCCAACACAGACAGCAAGAAGACACCAGCGAAGTAAGAAGCCCGACAACCACACACAACACAAGGGGCTCACCCTGTGTGAAGAATTGGCACGCAATCCTTCCTCCTCTGCAGATCCAGACGCTGTGTGTAGTAGACCGGGTCCGGGTTTACCTTGACATCTTCACTTGGGATGAAACTACACACAGATCATGCTGAGCTCATTTCCATGAACAGCAGAGAGTGGTGCGATGTGACGCGGTGCGGGTTACTCCTGGACGTTCACCTCCGACCCGTGGATGCGCGCATAGAAGCACGACGCGTAGAAGAGCAGACCGCGGTGACAGGGGTGCAGGCTTCAGCCGACAACGCGTAGAATATGCATGAACAGTGAAACTACACTCTAAATAAAAGTGTGAATCTATTAAAATACGTATTGTTTGGAGTTTTGAGCCAATGAAGACAGCATGATAGCGTTATAATTGAGTGACCGCGACGGTCACAGAATAACTGAATCATATTTTGTGAATTATTCAAGGGGAGAGCATCCTATATATATTTTATATCCACTAACCATATTGTACATGAACAGCGTAGATTAATAGTCTACACACGCACAGTCGTTTGAAACGACGGCCGATATATACATGTACTGTTTATCTATCTGTCCTGTTTCTATGCTCTCCATTATAAGCTGAACCAATCACGCCGCAGAACATCATGTGGGCGGGGCTTAGTACCCTCCTCTTCCTGCTCAGTCGCATGCTGTGGGGAGAAGAATATATTTAATACAAATCGTTCGTGTAACTCTCCATCAGAAGGGAAACTCATACGCTTTGAATCTTCTGATGATTTTTAAATCCAAATCCCACATCCAGTTCACCTAGATTATGTTTTTAATAGTTTCGTTATTATATGGGATCAAGTGTGTAATTAACAAGGTATGGGTGGCTGGTTCTTAGACGGTGTATTGAAATAGCGAAGGAACTGTACGTTTGTGTTCGGGTTTGGCCACAGAGAGACATATCAATCATATGTATTAGCTATAACAGCAAAACAATGATAACATTCAGCGTCAGTAGGTGGCGCCAGTAGACAGCGTTTGGCTCACTGTACTTTCTCTGACATCAACCCTAGACAGTCAACTTTGCTTTAAGTATGAATTTCAGGATTCAAACTGGACTTTACTTGAAAACTGTAATTTCCAGTTGATCTGCCTATGAGCAGTTTCAATACAAATCTGTGTTTTAATGAAATAAATTGTAAGTTATGTTTCTTTATTCTTGGAACGTGCAACATTTTCAAATGTAGTAATTCAGGTAAAGCGAAATTGTGAAATTTTCTTTGGAATATATAGCATTCTAGTGGTGCACAGTTGTACCTTATTTTACAATTTATAGCTTAGTAGCCTATTGCATATTTCTACACATTAATATTGCAAGAAACCGTTGGTACGAACCGTGCACAGCAATGACATTGATATGACGCATGACCAACACATTAGGAATACAGATTCACACAAGCCCACTTTAATGTGATTGTCTTTATTATTCATATTGTGACCAAAAACTAAAAAAATGTGATTCCCATAAATATTATTTTTCCTTTCTTAGTTTGGAAGACTGATAAGCTAAGATAGTTCTTAATTTGATCACGATCACAGACAACATCAAAGTTAAACATAACACAAAATACAAAATCACATCCAGCATTATAAGAATGTATAAAAAACTCTATTTACACGGGAACGAAATTATTCAATAAAGGTACTGCATTATGGGTAAGTATTAGGTGATACAGAGAGAAAGAATCTTAGAGAGGTTTTCCGAAGGTCTCACATTGTCGATTCATAAATAGTTTGTGAAAGTTATGTTGGAGTCCAGATCCGTAGAAGTTCAGAAGTTAGTGTTAAAATATTCATCAATATTTTCCTTCGTTGTTGAGGTCAGTGGCGTAAATATCGAGGGCCCAGACGGCATCTGGGGCCCATGGAGGAAGAAAAAAAGGACCTAGGCGATCGCTAATGTGTCGGTGGCGCCCTCTGGTGGCGCACTTAATTAATTAATTAAATTATACGAAACCCTTGCTGTAGTAAGCAGGACCACGCGACAAGGCAGGGGCACAAAATAAATATTTGCACCGAGGCATATCACCATGATGTAACGCCACTGGTTGAGGTTGTTGTGAAAGTCCCGCCCTCACTCTCACCGCTATACCCATGTGACTGAAGTCCCGCCCTCACTCTGACCGCTATACCCATGTGACTGAAGTCCCGCCCTCACTCTCACCGCTATACCCATGTGATTGAAGTCCCGTCCTCACTCTGACCGCTATACCCATGTGACTGAAGACCCGCCCTCGCTCCCCTACCTGTAGAAGGTAACTTTAGGTAGAGGTAGTGGTAGTGGGTATGGGTAGTGGTTGTCGGAAAACTTCCCACTAGTAGGCAGTGTTTGAGGTAGTGGGTAGTCACTGGGTATGGGTAGTGGTAGTGGGATAGCGTTAGTGGGCAATGGTAGGAGGTAGAGGTAGTGGTAGAGGTAGTGGTAGAGGTAGTGGGTGAGGTAGTTGTAGTGGGTGAGGTAGTGGTAGTGGTAGAGGTAGAGGTAGAGGTAGTGGTAGAGGTAGTGGTAGAGGTAGTCGTAGTGGTAGTGGTAGAGGTAGTGGTAGTGGTAGAGGTAGTGGTAGAGGTAGAGGTAGTGGTAGTGGTAGTGGTAGAGGTAGAGGTAGAGGTAGTGGGTGAGGTAGTGGTAGTGGTAGAGGTAGTGGTAGTGGTAGTGGTTGAGGTAGTGGGAGAGTGTTAGTTGGTAGCAGTAGGGGCTGGATGTAGGGGTTGTGATAGCGGTTGGCTCCAAGTGTCCAGGTCACTCTCGGTCACTCTCGGTCACTATCGGTCACTCTCGGTCACTCTCGGTCACTATTGGTCACTCTAGGTCACTAGGAGTTCAGAGGTGGTCCAGTCTACCACCTCCGGCCCTGAGCCGCTTCCCTCGCTGGGTCCAGACCCGCGGGGGGGCCGGGGTCCCGGAGGTCCGGGGCCCCCTGGAGGGAGGGGGGGTGTGGTAGGGGCTGAACCTCAGCCAGGGCTGGGAGCCTCGCGGGCTGGGGCCCCCCTGGAGAGAGAGACCGGGGTGAGTCCTGGTCCTAGAGTTCTACGGTACAGAGAGAGATTCATACCCAACATGCAGCAGGATGGGTTCTGCTAGGGGCGGGCCGGCCTCTGAAGCCCTGGAGACTCTGACTGGGATGAACTCACTGGGATTAAAGGGCTAAAGAAATGGGTATGTATTGTTGATTCTCTTTCTTCTGATGAATGGTCTTATACGTTTGGTTCACTTGCACCGCCATCTTGACGACCGATCCCACCCACTGACCCGCTGGTTTCAGTTGTAACTCAGCGCCAACAACAACACCTACGACCACAATCAAACAATGAGGATGCGCTCTTTTATTCTCTTTAGTGCCGGTAATGAAAGGTTCTGAAAGATGGCATATCCATGTAGCTTACTAATGAATAAAATGCATGCAAAAAACGTTGAAATATGACCCACTATGTTCTGCTCCATATACCCAATGTTGACAACGTCCCAGCCAGAGTCTTGGTATTAATACCTCATTCATTGTCCAAAATAATCCATACTGATTCAAATCGGGTTTTGTTTTGGGTACAAAATTATTCTTGAAGAAAACTCGTCCTAAGCGTCCCCGGCAAAATTATCGTCTATGATTTAATGACTGATTTCAACGACCAATGATAGTAACCCACCACAAAATGTTCACAAGAAGTCACAAATATATAGTACTTAACTTTGCCATTATCAGACAAAGATTATTGGCGGCCAAGTGCCTCACTTTAGCGTCCTTCACCCATCCAGCCACAGCATATTGGTAGGCATCAGTGCTCTTGAACGCTTTCAAGATATCTCCACTGTATGGGGAGGGGTTGTGGACTAAATAAATATATATGTCATGAACATTTATTTGAAGCAAGCGTGAGGCCGATACTAATGGACCAAAAAAAACTGGGGGTAAAAAATGAGGATCGGAGCCTAAAATCGTTGTTATTTTTTTTCAGATACCTCTCTCTCTCTAACATTCAGATGAGCGGTGTGGGCGGCCTTACTAGGCGAGATGGGTCATGCAAATTGCGGCGTTCCAGAAAACGTGACGTAGATTAACCGTATGAATTGTTAGTCGCTTTGGATTAAAAAGCGTCTGCTAAATGTCCTAAATGCAAATGTAGATCACCTAGTTTTCTATACTTACTCTTTTCAACAAGGCTGTTTCTTCTCCTGTCAGGTGCTCTTCTGTCCATAACCAAACGGACACACACACTTTCATTAATAACAACAATGTCATCTTTATTCATAGAACATGACAATAGTTGAAATTTTTCTTACATTTTTAGTAACCTTACTCAACTATTCCAGCGTTGGCCTATCAAACCTTCAGTGTTCATTTTGAATCACTGCTGTTGCAGATGATTATGATAAATATATTACTGGATCCGCAGTTATAAGCAAAGTCGAACAGGCTCTCACAGTGAAACATGCAAAAGATCTCCTACTTTGGTGTATTTGTGTGGGACATGGTAAGAGCAACGAATCTGGCAACGAGGCCATGAAGGACTAACGGGACTATCTTACTATATATTGGATCAACATACCAGACCAGACACTTAAAATGAGGAAGCATCTGGTGTTTTCTTGTTTTTATATAAGATTTATTTTCAAGATTTTGAGCATAACAGAATACAGTAGGCCTACACACCTCATACATAAAGTGAAATAGAAACATTCAGTGAAACAAGGTACTAACAAAGAGACAGTTTAGTTGGCAGAACACCTGTTACTTTTTATTTTTATATATTGGTCTGAGTGGCCCATAAAGCCAGTTGATCAGCGACACGATTGACACTGCACTCAAAAAAAAAAATCATTGGATCAACGTGATTTTATCATGCCACCTAAATTCCACGTAAACAAATCATGTTATGTCAGCGAATCTTAATCATGTTATTTGAACACATTGTACATGTGTAGGTTGAACATAATGTTAATATTTTCATTCAACTAATTTGCATCTTGTTGAATTTATTTGTTTGTACTTCATTGAACCAACATGATTTTATCATGCCACCTAAACAAATCATGTTATGTCAGCGAACCTTAATCATGTTATTTGAAGACATTGTACATGTGTAGGTTGAACATAATGTTAATATTTTCATTCAACTAATTTGCATCTTGTTGAATTTATTTGTTTGTACTTCATTGAACCAACATGATTTTATCATGCCACCTAAACAAATCATGTTATGTCAGCGAACCTTAATCATGTTATTTGAAGACATTGTACATGTGTAGGTTGAACATAATGTTAATATTTTCATTAAACTAATTTGCATCTTGTTGAATTTATTTGTTTGTACTTCATTGAACCAACATGATTTTATCATGCCACCTAAACAAATCATGTTATGTCAGCGAACCTTAATCATGTTATTTGAACATAATTTCAATATTTAAATTAAACTAATTTGCAGGTTTTTTTTATCAAATCAATTTAAATGTATTATATTATTGGTCAAACAACTTAGTCCAACATAATTTCACCTTGTTGTAGTAATTCATGTGGGGTTTGTCAGTTTAACTAATGTTGATCTTGCAAGTGTTTCTTTCATTCCTAGTACAAGAATGTATTGTATACGAACAAATGTGCATAATAGATAGCATACAAATTCAAATTTTACAATTTTATTCAACATTTGGTCTGAAAAACCGATGTAATGCAGGTGCACACACACACTCGCAATTTTTTTTACCCAAATGCATGTACACGCAGGTACACACACGCAGGTACGCACACACGCAGACGCACACACGCAGACGCAGGCACGCAGACGCACACAAAAAAAACCGCAGGTACACACACGCAGCTACGCACACGCAGGTACGCACACGCACAAAAAAAAACGCAGGTACACACACGCAGGTACACACGCGCAGGTACGCACACGCAGGCACGCACGCAGACGCAGGCACGCATACGCAGGCACGCAGACGCACACAAAAAAAACCGCAGGTACACACACGCAGGTACGCACACGCAGGCACGCACGCAGACGCAGGCACGCATACGCAGGCACGCAGACGCACACACACAAAAAAAACCGCAGGTACGCACACGCAGGTACGCACACGCACGCAGGCACAGGCACGCAGACGCACAAACAAAAAAAACGCAGGTACACACACGCAGGTACGCACACGCAGGCACGCACACACGCAGGCGCAGGCACGCAGACGCACACACAAAAAAAAACGCAGGTACACACACACGCAGGTACGCACACGCAGGCACGCACGCAGACGCAGGCACGCATACGCAGGCATGCAGACGCACACACAAAAAAAACGCAGGTACACACACGCAGGCACGCACGCACACACACACACCATCAAAAAAAGATTCTCTGCTCAACAAACATGCAAGACCCTCTGAACTAGTTTTAAACTTATAAAAATAAAAAAAAATCTCCACAGACTGTCTATCTGGAGGGAATTCACTCCATCAGCTTATTTTTTAGGAACTGTGCCTTTGAGGACAGCCTCTGCCCATCCAGATTGAGAAGAATTTTCTGTACCACTTCGAATGTACACTTGAGGTCTGCTGGGTAGGTTAAGTTAAGGCAGTAAATCAGTCCAAATAAAAGCACGAAGGCCATCCCGATGTTGCCAAGATCGCTGATCACCTCCTCTCCCTCGATGAGGATGCCAACGTCCTCTAGTTCGTCTCCAGGCTCCGCGCCTTCCCTTTTCATTGCGTAGACTCCCAGCACAGTTTGTGCCTTGCAGGCGCTGACCTCGGTGTCTGTGTTCTGTGGAATATAATATGTACATCGTTTTATTTGTGCTTGAATTTATGAGTTCAAACCAGCTCTGCACAAAATAGATAAAAATTATCAATATTGTATTAAAACTAAAACTACGTTATGTCTGTCATAAAACAAACAATTTCTATTTGTATTAGTTTCAAATGTATGTTTTGCCACTTAAAAGATGTAGTGCGTTAGAACATGTATTTTGGCACATCTAGTCGTAATGATATAGAGGTCAACGCTCCCCTGCTAACCCCAAACTTGAACCACGACATGGAGGAGAAAGGGATTGTTGGCGGCGAATGTCTCCCGCTTGAGCCCCGCTGAGGGACCACCGCCGGAGGCGGAGGTGCATAAGCGCTGCCCGGCAAAGATCCCTTTCTCCTCCTTGTCGTGGTTCATGTTCTTGAGAGAGTCAAAGCCAAAGTTCCTTCCCCCCCAATTCATTCTCAACCTTGGCTGAGATAACCCCCAATACGAGTCTCGTTGTAGAAATACCAGAGACGAGAGTCCGACGTGTTATGCGCCATCACACCAACAGCAGAACGGTTATCCAAATAACAAGGAAGTGTACAACACTTGCGTTACAGTCCTGGAGCTCTATATCTAAATAATATAATACATAGATATCTATATCATATAACATATTGTGTGCGCCTCCAGACGATATTATGATGATACTCTGGTTCTTCCACTTTCACATCAACCTGAAGTCGACTGAACCGCGCTCTGCCTGCTGCCGGCTGCCCGCTGCCGGGCGATGGTGCCTCGCGGCAACCGGCGGCATGTCGCAGTTCATGTACTTCAGCGAGTCAAACCAAAGTTCCTTTCCCCCAATTCCTTCTCAACCATGGCTCAGATAACCCCCACGACAGTCTTGTTGTGGAAATACAAGACACGTCAAAGAACCGACAAGAAACACTTGCGTTACAGTGTGTGTATTCACACACACACATGTGGCGCTCGCACGGTCGAATCTCATTGGCGGGCCAACGTCTCTGGGCGGGCCAGGCAGAGTAAGGGGAGGAGCTGAGATTCCTGATGACGTCATGAGCACAGACATCAGTGATGTTGATAGGTTTTCAATGTAGTGAGTCCCCGGGACCCACAGGTGGCGAGTTGGGTGGGTCCCTGAGAAATTCAATGGGTCCCGACTCCCCAGTTTAAAAAATGTGTTTCTTTTTTATTATTATTCTATTTCTTAAATTAAATGTATATAAATGAACGTATATGGAGGCAGAAGTAGGTACAGGCAATGTTGAGGTACTCTCTCTAGGCTGATCAGAGTCAGGGAGGAGTGCAGAGGTAGTGGGGACAGAAAATGCAGCTGCAATAGTTTGCTGACCTGCAATAGGTTTCATCTTTTTCTTTGGTGGCATTTTTGCGTTCTCTCTTCTCTGCCTGTTTCTCGAGAAAAACGGGATCTCGTTGGAAGCGCGATGTATGCGCAGGCGCCGTTTGGGCATAACAATATGGCGGCTGCCGTTCAATGTAGTTTATCACCACCACCGGATTATGTTTCATTTATTTCATTACAGCACGTCCCCTAAATGTTACAACATAATCGACACGAATGAGCACAGCATCGAGCAGGGGAAACGTGGGTTTATTTACTATGAAGTTCGTATTTTTAATTGTTGAAATGAAATCAGCGGTGACGAGCTAGTTGTTTTGGTAGCGGCTAAATTAGCATGTCGCGATACTTTGTACAGGGGATCACGTCTGCGCCGAGTAGGTGCTAGTCGTCCGTAGGTATCAGTCCGTGTCATCCGGTCGGTCAAGGGCGGGAACGAGCATGCGCAATAGCTCACAGTACAACAGTCAATGTCTTGATTAATCCACTTCACATTGGATTGATATATATGTTTCTAATTGATCTGCATTTTCTTAAAATCAGCTATTATGAACAAGAATGAATCATGTAATGACGAAAAACATGTTTCAATCATTTCATGTTAACATAATTCTAGCTTGCTAATCAAACACATGCCCTAGTTCATTTTTTTGAGTGTGGGCTGGCCCAATCACTATCGGCGAAATGGGTTTCTCACCAAAGGGCATCGGCCCAGACATACTTTAGTCAGCGTGTCCTCGAACCGCCAGTATAACAATCTCTAAAGGTAATGTTGAAGTCGACATTTATGTTTATATACCTGTGATTTTAGTTACTATTTGATCATGGTGGGAGTCAAAATCTAAAAAAAGAAAACCTGTGAAATTAAATCCCGAAAACAATCTTGGCAGGCAGTATTATTTATTGTGTGTAAAGATGTTCCGCCACTGATAGGTACACTTTTTGGAAGTATTTAATGTGTCCACTCTCACTTATTCACGTTAACTCTTCAGTCTTCAATGCACAAGAGCACCATAATATTGTTCGACCCCTTATATATGGGTTTCAAACAGCCACACTGAACATCCAGAAGAATAGATGTAGGCTTACAAACACACACATTAGATTCACAGTAAAGAGCGACAAAATGTGGCGATCTAAGTGAAAATAATGTGTAGCCAACAGTGTATTACTGAATTGCACATGGATTAATTTTGGTGAAGAAGGTTCATAATTACTGGCTGCAACAATGAGGACAGTAACAGTTGACAGTTGACTGTAATCAAAGGACAGTTGACTGTAATCAAAAATGTTGCATGCAATACCTGTTTATTTTCTTTCTGCACCAGACCGCCGCAATGACCACCAAAATGACCACCAAAATCCCCCCCTTAATCACTCCAGCGACCTCCCGTGTCAAGAATACAGCCAGAGGTGGGGGGCTGTTGATTATGGGGTCAATGCGTTCTACAAGCAGAAATACATTGAAGGGTCATTGGCAAAGCCTCTGAATCTGAATCAATGCATAGTAAGACCACAAACTAATGGCTAACACACTCAGCCTCCCCCAACAGGGTTTGCTTAACTCTGTTGAACCCATATGATGTCTGTGAAATTGCTGACTATATTTCAATTTAGAGGGTGTTGAATATCTTGGATTAGGTTTGGCAAACGCTACAGATTGTTCTAATTTTACAAATTAAATCTATGTTTTACTTTGGAATGCAGGGTTTATAAATGCACGATACTGCTTTGAGCGTCGTAGAGAAAAATAATAATAAACAGCAAACGATTGGATCCAGGATAAAAACATTGGCTCATGAAATTAAAGTTTCTGACCAACAATTCGTTTCAGATTTGTCGGTGGGGTTGGCTGCAGAAGTATAATACTGACATTTCAAGTTAATTGTACCGCCCTCAAAAGACTTCAGTTGCACATTAGATGACCAAACAACAAGAACAACCAAAGTTCAGTAGAAAGAGGGCCAACATTCAAAATATAAACAAATAACGACCACATTTGGCATAATCTGATTCTATGTATTAATTGTAGACATTCATAATTTACCAGATAACTAAGACAGAAGACAATAGGTTTGCATGTTGCCATTTGTGGAGTTGGTGAAAGTAATGCATCCCTACCTTGAGGTTCTGGTGCAGCAGTGCAGTCAGCTGTTGAAATAAACATGCAAAGTAAACATTAACTAAAACTTAAAACCAACCATTCAAATAATTCAACTCTATACTAATTTTATCCCTAAAATATTGGTTCCATCAACACATCAGATTAACAGGAAATTGTTTTCAGAAAATATAATTTTGTTTTACATCGAAATAATGTTGACATTGGAATAATATTTTAAGCAAAAATACATTAATTCAAAATAAATATTTATGTTTCTCGTTAATAATAATGAAATATAAAAATAAACTCACCAAGGCAGCAGATTGGATCGTAGTGCTACAATGAGAGGAGAAAAAGAACAGTGATTTACAGGAAGTTAACTCTTCAAGTCAACTCTTAAAACACTTTGTGGATAAAAGGGTCTGCTAAATAAAGTGAAGGCGTCTCCGAGCACAAGACTTGGAGCCCGAGGTGAGTCTGAGTCAATGTGTTTCACAGATGTATCTTCCATTTGGGTTGCAGTTTGGAAGTTGTAAAACAGGTATAGTAGCATTGATGGCTTCTAGCTGACGTCAAAACCTTAATTAAATATTGCAATTGCAAAGGCAACATTATGTTTGGTGCTTTCCCTCTGACAAAACAATATATATAGATCAATATTCTCCCAGGTGTTAACCAGTCACCAAGCCAAAGATTGGGTATCAGACTGGCCCTTATATTCAAGGGGCTATTAATAACCTTTTGTTTGAGGAGATAATAAATAACAAAATGCTTGGGTGGAAGTGGTTAAGTGTCAAGTCAAGTGTTGGACCAGAATTTAACAATAGCGATGTTCACCATTTATTTTACTTGTGGTAACATAGCCTTACATCCTACTTTTCAACAATAGGCCCGCTAAACCTGCAGAGAGAAACCTTATGTGAGCTCGGAGGACCTGGTTGGTCCATGGTTACACAGAAGTAGCAATATCACAAATCTATTTCTTATTTTAATGAATAGGCTACTCATGGAACAAGGAATAATCCTGATATAGTGGCTATATTGTGAGGATATGATGCCAATGTTTGGAACTCACTAAAGGTTTTGTATCAGAACTGGTGCATTCGTATTTAAACACTGTGCAGAGATTGGCTCAGTGCCAGCTTCAGAAAATATTCAGAGATGACAACAATGCACAGGGCTTCCTTTCTGAATGGAGGTCAAGTACCACGGTTCTCTTACCTTCGGATGGCAAATAGTTTCAACACAAACGTTCTTCCGGCATCCAAGCAAAGTGAGAGAGGAGTGAGATGAGGATATACTTCTATTATTGGGTTTGGGATCAGTTGCCAGTACAGTGCCCTGTAGTTCAAGCATACAGGAGGAATGTGTCAGACTTTTAGACATGATTGACAGCACTGTAATTGTTTCATGCCTTCCAAACTTTGCGGATTAAGAGGCGTCCAGCAGTGACGGTGCGGTTTGGCCCAGCTCAGTTAAGGCTTGCGTTTCCATCGCCGACAGTACCCTTATGGTAGGGCGGGTTTAAGTCGTATAGCGATAGCCACGCTAGCTACGTAAGCATCGTGACCTCATAGCAGCCCGACACAGTGTATCCTGCCAAGAAGGAAGGCAAACTTTTGCACAACATTTTCAACAAACAAAGCTATCGCCATTGTCCAGTGGGGTGTTCCACAAAGCCGGTTTTATCACATAACCGGGTAAGTTAACCCAGGGTTTTCGGTAACCCTAGGTTTTCCGTTCCAAAAGGATCACGGTATGTTAGTTGCTATAGCAACATATGCTCTGAATCAAACCTGGTCGGACCAGGTTTTGCGCAGGTTAAGTTTGAAACATAACCCGGTTTTGGGTATTTCAACCGGCGTTCACCGCAGATTTCATGTGTTCACAATGGCATGCCCTTTTGATGAGAGAACTGCTGATATCAGAGCGCAAATTATACGTGCAATCCACCGGGAGCGATTGATAAGACCACGGCTCGACATCTTGGCATATTGGATGACTTTTTGCTGGAGTGGAGAGATATAGATTCTCGCGCAAATCTTTAATATATTTAAATAGCCTTACATAGCCAACTCTACCAATCGAGGACCTGGCCTCAGTTCACTCCAGACTATTTGCGTAGCCCTCCGTTTTTTTCAAATGGTAGTTTTATCTAGGCTATAATGCTGGAGATGCTGAGCACATCACAGTCGTTTCAGATGACCCATCCAAGATTTGTATCGGCCTCCTATCATACAAAGAGCAATATTGTCTGAGTACTATGCCGAGAGGCATTTACAACATAAAGTATAAAATAGTCCTAACGGACTTGCATCCACTGGAGAATGTTCGATCGTAGCCGGCGGCTTCATTACAAGCACTGATCCATCTTGATCTGTGAAGTTGATGAATTGTCACTTTTAGGTTTTCTACCCAGTTACCAAAAAAAGAAACATTTGGAATAGTATGCGCTGTGGCAAGCACACGGTTTGCATGTGTTACTTCGAAGGCAAAAAAAATCTAAAACAGGCCTACAAGAAAACACAAAAACCTACATTCAACCAGTGTGGGGTATGGCCCATGATGACTCTCTGAGGTGGTAGGTAGGCCTACCTCCAGGTACCGGCCTTTTCACGATTGGCTTAAAAAAATGGCTTATTTAAATTTATACCAATACGATGGTGGGAAAAGCTTACCAGTTTGTATGTTTTTTATACTTTATACTTATATATCCTCTGACCGCTTGGAAGCAATCGGAGTAGGCTACATATTGTTTTAGAAGAAAGGGGTTATGTGGTAGGATCTTTAAGAATGCTTAACTGGGATATTTATATATTCATGGCTCAAATATTAAGGATCATGCTTTTGACGTGTAACTAACGCATTTACGCGGTCAGCGATCCGCTGCCAGGCTTTGGTTCTCCGGGTTCCAGAGGTTTTAGCGTTCGCTTTTCTTGCGATAATGTCCTTCTCCTCGTCATAGCTCACCAGGAGAACCTGGAGTTCCATTTCATTGAAATAAGCGGCCCGTTTCGCCATATCGATCAGGGTTTCCATGATCCATACATCACGTCTTTTTAAGTTTGGCGTGGACGCGCACAACCCTGTGTTAACCAACCCCGAGTTGATTGAACTAATGCATAACCGCTGCTGTGGAACCGAAAAACTCTGGGTTGGTCGGCACAGGGTCAATCAACCTAGAGTTCAGCGTTAACTCAGTGTTTGTTAAACCTCCGTTCGTGGAACACCCCTCAGAAATACCTCACGAGTAATGTGTTTGTTTGTTATTAACCCTGTGTCGCACGGAAGTGACGATTCGGTCGACCAATCAACGGACAGCGTGTGTAGCTGGAACTTGTAGGCACCCTTTCCGAGTTCTTGGTACCCCAACGGAGGAGCACTGAGAGATAAGTAGGCCTACGGCTCAGTCCGGACCCCGCCCACTTTTGACAGTAGAAACGTGAACCGTACCGCACCTACTCATACCGAACCGAACCAGCCGGTGGAAACGCGCCATAAGAACACTTTACTGTAGCCATCCCAGAATTCAAAATGGCGTCGGCCTGTATGTCACTCCATGTCAAATTGAAATACAAATTTGCTGCTAAAAAGGCCAATAAATCAATGCTTTGGAGAAGTGCAACAGAAAAAAAATCGGATAAGTTTCTTAACCCCACGATAACTACAAATATAATTGTTATGTCAACATAATATAAAAACAGTAGGTCAATAGAGAGGTAGGCTATTAAACTCATTGAATAAAATATTCCGCTACTTATTTTAATATCAATCACAATCATTCAATAATCCAGTAATCCACCTTAATAAATGTTTTACTTACATTAGAATCAGCCCAGCTGTAATCACACGTTGGATTGCTCTTAGGATTTGAGATGTTGTACCTCGTTGCTTTGCCCTGATGGGTGACTTTGCACGGGTCACCAAATACACCAACTGTAGATGAAAGAGAAAGGGTGTCTAACTATATTGTCTATCTATATGAAAGAATATAGAGAGAAAATATGAATCTTTGTACAATCTTATCTTTTCCCTGAATAAATTTACCTGAATGAACACGTGGTAATGAAGAGAAAGATGTACATCTGACACTGACAGACATTAAACGATAGGCCTACCAAATAATCAATGAAAGCATTTTTAATTAAGGCTAAGAAAAAAATGACAGCCATGCTCAATACAATTCTAATGAAGCTAATACAGATTAGGATGGTTGATTATGAATAGGCCTAGTTTGAATTCTTGGCAAACGAGTGCCAAACCATTGCTTGCGATGTACCAGCAGCAACAGTGCGGAAGGAAGGGGTCAGAGGCGACACAGACAGGCAGCAGCAGATTGCATCACCCCCACCCCAGAGCCACCTGAGCAGCGCCAACGAGAGCCGCAGATGTGTGAGAGACTGCGATCATTGGTGAAGACCCCACCTTATGGGCAGATCAACTGACAGATAAGGGGAGAATTAAAATGGTAAATAAAGGCCCCATACAAATAAGCGATATCAAGTTCCCAAAAAAACAGAAACATACCAAAGGAGGTTGGCAAAATAAAACTATAAGATGAAATGAAATGATGAAATACGGGGAGACAATAACTTGTGTTTTTAGTCAGGCTGAACAGAACCTAGCATGTCGAGGTCATTCAGAGAGGTAAGTATTGTGCTGTCATAATGGACTGTACACCTTACAAAAGCCACACTTGGCAGTAATCCATTGTCATGCGTGTGGTAGCTAACTGTGACGTTAAAAGACGTTAGGGAGCATTCTGTGGGATTTGTTGCGTCCATGACACAAACTTGAATGGGACTCTATGATACTTTCATCAAGCGTCTAGAAAAACTCAAAGTAAACATCTCTGACTGTCGTGGCCAAACAAATTTAAAAAGAAAGCCACATGCAGAGGAAACACCAGGGAATGCTGGACACAAACAAGTAAATCCAGTGTGAGCCACACCTCAAACCTGGTGATCGGTGGCTCAGCCTCTGTGCAGTCAGTGGGCTTCGTTGAACTTTCCCAGGGACTTGACAACCTGCTACTCTCTGCAACGTTGGGACATCATGCAAGAGCATTCACAGTTGACCCTCAAGAATCGGTCTATAACCAGACGGGAATGCAGAATAGAAAATGCGAAAGTCCTCCCCTACCAAATGCTTTAATTTTTGGAACCCTTGACTGCACTTGGGAAGAAAAAAATTGGGAACAAAGTGGTATACTTTCGTGCGCACGAGAAAGTATGTCGTGCGGACGAGAAAGTATCTCATGAGCACGGGGAAATATCGTGCGCATATCACTGGCAGTGTGTGTGTGTGTGTGTGTGTGTGTGTGTGTGTGTGTGTGTGTGTGTGTGTGTGTGTGTGTGTGTGTGTGTGTGTGCGTCTGTGTGCGTGTGTTTATGTGTGACGTCAGCGAGTAGGTGGACGAGCGAGGAGAGCGAGCGATAGCGTGCGTGTCAGTCTAGTGAAGCAATGAACGAGTCCGGTTGTGTGTAAGAATAAAGTACCCAGCCTGTCAAGAATCGGTGGCCGCTTCATTCCATCATATTCCGACCTATAGGCAGACTCACTGTCGGTCAAAGTGAAGGGTGTTGTTGCCCCCGAGAGAGCATCGGCCCTGGAGGGAACGTGTCACCTGCGCTCCTCGGTCTGGGAGCCGACAGCGGGAAAGATGTAACTAACCATCTCGTAGTTGGAGGCGGAGCGCAAGAGAGTATGTGATCCAATAATTTGAGATAAAAATAAAGCACATTAATTTGAATGATTTTAGCTTGCGTGCGATAATAAAAATGAACACCGTTAAAATTGGTTTGCGTTAACGCCGTTAATAACGCGTTTAACTCACAGCTCTAATGTATATATATATATATATATATATATATAGTAATTCCTGTCAAACACAACCATAATGATATAAGTATGACCACATTATAACTAGTAATAACCTCGAGAACACACTTACACTTTACACACCTATGTTTTTATTATTTAACTTACTCAAACTGTTTTACTTTCTCTTATTAATACTGACTATTTATTTTATTATTATTTATTATTGTGATCGATGCTGCTACTTATTTTTTACATATTTTAATTTGTAGGCCTACTTATCATGATTTACTTTATATTGTATTGTTGCTGCTATTTGGCTGTTGAGGAATTAAGCCTAAGTATTTAACCCTTGTGTACTTAATAAGATGAAATGAAAGACGTAATAAAAGCAATTCTGATTCAGATTTTGATTCAGTAGTAATCCTACGTAGCAGTGTGTCAACATTTCATCGGATATAAACAATAGGTAGGTGTAGAGTAAACGTGATAATGACTACCGACCTGTGGCTTAACATCCCAGGTCATGAAAGACTTTGAGAGGCTAATTCTCACTCAACTAAGGGCAGAGGTCAGTAAGTACGCTGACCTGCTTCACTTTTCATACAAACGTAACAGACGGGTAGAGTCTACGGTAGACGACCCACACTAACGCTGCTGCACGGAGCTTACACCCACCTTGAGAAGCCCAAGGCCAGATTAACCATTAGGGCAACTGGGCACTTGCCCAGGGCCCGTGACATGAAAGGGGCCCTTGATAACGTTTTTTTTTTTTCAAAGTGCAAACATACTTCTTCAGACACCACATAACACGACCAAAACAATTTTTTTTACTATCTCCCCCCCCCCCCCCCCGTCAACAATCGCTCCGGACCAACCCCCCCCCCCCCCCCTCAACAATCGCTCCGGACCAACCCCCCCCCCCCCCCCCCCCCCCCCCCCCCCCGTCAACAACCTGGCGCAGGGGGGCCCATCAGTACCTATAGTATAGGGGCCCAGGATTTGGCCCTTGAGCCTTGATGACCAGGGCACAGAAAATTGTTAATCCGGCCCTGGAGAAGCCCAAGTCATTTCTGCGGCTGGTGTTTGTAGACTTTTCAAGTGCCTTTAATACTGGGCAACCCCATCTAATGGGACAAAAACTTAGTTAAAGGCCACCTTTGCTCATCCAGAAGGATCTCTCCAGGTGCTCCACAGGGCTCTGTCATCTCACCAGTTCCTTACACACTCTACACCAACGACTGCAGAAGCACAAACCCAGACATTACATCAAGTATTCTGACGACACTGTCATCGTGGACTCAACCAACAAATCAGACCAGTTACAGTCTGAGCTGGCCACCTTTTCAGACAGGTGCAGGCGGAACTTCCTTGATCTCAACTCAACATCACCAAGACGAAATAACTAATAATAGACTTCCGTAAGGCCCCAGCCGATAGAAAGGGTAGACACATATAGATGCCTTGGGACAACAATCGACCACAAACTCAACTTCAAAACAAATTGTGATACCATCCACTCCAAGTTCCAGCAACGTCTCGTTTTCCTTCGCAAACTCTGCAAATTCCAGGTCCATCAACCCGTTGCATTCCACATATTTGTAATTTAATCCATACCTCACCATCACCTTTAACATCATTCCCTTACAGAATCATCAAACTGAGCAGCAAAATCATTGGACAACAGCAGGAATCACTCGTCAATATACGACAAAAGGACTAAGCAAAAAGCAACACAAATCACCTTGGACATCACACACACTCTACACAGCCAGGCAATATTGCCTCTTACCCTCAGGCCACAGATACAGAGCACCTATAAGGACAAGTAGCCCTGTCAAGCTTTGACCCGGCATCCATAAGACTTTTGAATGGCTGAACCCCTCTTTGAACTGTATCGTTTAATACCTGGAATATTTTTTAATTATTTATTTATTTGTCCTCCAATATGGAGTTAGGCTACTAATAATTATTCAATAGGGTTAGCAAGAATTGTATTTAGTTGCCGATTTCCCAACTTCTGACTAGGAAGGCTGTCTTCTTCAGGAACACACATAATAGTCGTAATAAGTGTGGTTCGATCAATAAATGTGTTGTTTCGAAACTATCCTTTCAAATAGATACCGGCCCACACGCTCTCACTCAAAATATAGACCACGCTACAACATTTTGCCTAATCTGAGGAGAAATCGATCATATATATTTAGCAGAGTAGGCCGAAGTAACAAATGTGTACAAAGTTACACATGTATTAAAAAATGTCGGGTTGAAATCGTTAGGCGCGTTGAACCATTTTTGTGACACACAATGATCAAGCGGCAGGTTAGGCGCGTTACGTTTATGGTGGTTCGCTCAATAAATGCGTCGTTTAAAAAACGATCCTTTCAAATAGATACCAGCCCACACGCTCTCACTCCAAATACAGTCCAAGCTACAACACTTACCGGTAAATAAGGCTGGAATGAATAAAAAAATCAACTTCATTCCGACTCCAAATTCGATCCTTTGTGGTATGGTCGTCTCGGGCTAGGTATGACTCGGAGAGTGGTTAATGTTCCTCAGATGGTTTATTCTAACAGAGACACAAGGTAAACGAGCTTGTGTTCTGTGAACGGAGGCCTGTTTCAGGTAGCTGGTTTTGAGGCAACCCCGAGTTTGTTCGCTCTGAGTTAGTGGAAACTCTGGATTTTCCGTTTCAGGTAGCAGGTTCAGCGCAACCGAGAGTTAGTTGCTGCGGCAACATACGCCGTGGACCTAACCTGCTCGGGAGGTGGTTAGACCTACTCTGAGTTTGTTATCTAAGGCAGAGGGCAGCTCTCCGACAGAAGGAAGTGTTAGAAATGGCATGTCCTTTTCTACGAGAGCCTGTGTACGTAGTAGAGGCTTCGATCCTCAGAAGGAATCTCCGTGAGGAACGATTATTAAGACCCCGGTTGGATATACTTCATTTTCCTGATAATTTTCTTCACGAGCGCTATCGTTTTTAAGCGCAATCCATCATTTATTTAGACCACCTTCTCAGCCCCCATGTTAACTGTCAAACGCACCGGGGGCATGCTTGAAGTTTAAGTTTAAGTTTTTTGACGCAATTAACGCATGAGTAGAATGATCTGCCCCGTGCATCCCACCCGCTCTGTAGGCTACTACAGTCACTTTAACGTTGTGGCTTTCCCATGATCAGAGTAGCTGACTAACCACGGACCTATAACTGCTGCAAGTCAAGAAATTCATTTTAAGAATGCAAGGCAGAAAAGTCCCTGGTACTGCTTTTAACCAGATGCTGTTCCGCTCTACACGCACATGCTCAGCATAATCGTCTGCAATGTTCACTGAAGTAAAACCCTTTGAGTAAACTGTTCAACAAAATAACTTGTCCCACCACAGCCCGTGTTCTAATAAAGACAATCTACTTTTTATGAGGATTTCTTTATTTCCTGAAAGCACAAAGTCATTCATATTGGGTATGTTTTTAGAGCAGGGAACAGTATCCCAGTTTCCACCTCACCCACCTTTAACTTATGTTCCAAAATTTGGATCTCCAAAGCATCCTTTTGCATCTTTTGAATTGTTACAATTGCATGAAGGTTGGTGTGGGCATCTGGTTCAAGTAGCCTAGGGCGATGACGCCATCAGTAACTGGAAGAAGATGATTAGACAGTGAAATTATTACTTGAGCCAGAATCCCCATCTAATTTGTAACGTGCTGTGTTGCGTGTACATATTTAATTATTTTGAATAACCAACCTCTTATAAAGGCATTTCTATCCTGGAGGGTGGGGGGGGGTCAGAGGAGCTCCCCCCAGGGATGCCCTCAGCCACAGGACGCATACTCTTACATTTACTGCTTAAATATAGGCCCATCACATGTTGAAAAGCAGGCAAAACAGCACAATTGATTTGATTTCAATTAAACATTAGTTTACATTTTTTAACTATATTTTTGTACTTCATCTTCATTTGCTGCCAAATCCTCTTGGGGCAACTTGGGGTTGCGTAAATTGACACACACACACACACACACACACACACACACACACACACACACACACACACACACACACACACACACACACACACACACACACACACACACACACACACACACACACACACACAATTTAGCCTACATATTGAATGAGTGGAAGATATTAAACTATCCTCTTATTTTATTTAACTAATTTATTTTACACAGGCATTGACTTGTTCAGCTATTTCCTGCCAAGCAATCTCTCGCGCTCTCGCTGCCGCGGCGGTATTGTTTTTTTTTGTTTAAAGGGGTAACTGCTCGGCATACGCGTTCATTAGAATTTCCAATTCCGTGGGGAAAAGTAAGTGGATCTCCGCTTTTGGTCCATGTTTGATCATGTTATCAGAGATCCATTGATGATGGCTCTTTATAGTCAACAGGCACGCCCCCAACCCAGCGTGAACACACTCCGAGTTGATTAAGCCAACGCTGATCGCCTGTTCTGAAACCGAAAACCCAGAGTTGCTTTTCAACCCTGAACTCTGAATCAACCAACTCAGAGCGCAGGATTAAACTCAGAGTATGTTAAACCAGCTACCTGAAACAGGCCTCAGGTGAACAGAGTAAGTGGGCAGAATGGTAAATCAGGCACGCCAAATTCTTTTACCCAGGTAAACCCCCGGTCTTTCTTGGCTTAAGCGGAAATGGCAAAGTGCCAATGTTTAACTTTAACTAATCTACAAAATCATAAAACCTTAAATGGTGTTTTCCATTATGTGGAGAAGAAACCATTCATAACCATTGATCCAATGTTGTTAGATTGAAACATCTCATCAGAAGTAGCATAGATAGATAGACTGAAATAATTACATCATTATTACATTACTATTGTGTGTGTGTGTGTGTGTGTGTGTGTGTGTGTGTGTGTGTGTGTGTGTGTGTGTGTGTGTGTGTGTGTGTGTGTGTGTGTGTGTGTGTGTGTGTGTGTGTGTGTGCGCTGATGCATGTTTGTCTGCGTGTCTGTGTGGAGGCTTGAGAGAAATAGACAGAGAAGAGGGGGCGAGAGCGATATTATATTATGTTATAGTATCGCTGTTATAGCTATATTTATCTACGACAGCAAAACAATGATAATAATCAGCGTCAGTACCATCTCTCTCCACGAGGGGGCGGCAGTAGACAGCGTTTGGCTCACTGTACTATCTCTCTGACATCAAACCTAGACAGTCAACTTTGCTTTAAGTATGAATTTCAGGATTCAGAGATTGTAAGAAGTGCAAGACTGAGATTATTTGCAATACTAGTCAAGCCAATTTATTTATGAAGCAAAGAACAATCAGAGTTGAACCGCATGCTGACGTTTCTGTGGTTAGTAAATTCCCTTCTGTGAGTCATCATCACGCCACATCGGAAGATTAAAAAAACGCCCCCTTGCCAATGTCTCAAGAACACAGCCCATGCTGAACCCTTAACCGTATACATAATCCATCCAGAAATCAAAGAGACAGGAGAATAACATGCATTTATATCTAATAGGGTTTATTGTCTTGATCCTGTTAAAATATATATATATGTGAGTATATAGGCCTAGAGTTTGAAATAAATTGTAGAATTTTTGTATAACTTATAGATACTGTATATATTGATTTTTTTTAAGTCCATAGTCGTAAATTAAATGCAATATTTGAGAGAAAGAGAGTACAAAATTCAATTCGATAATAAGATTCATTCATATACACGTGACTCCAAAGTGCACGCCCTGGTGCAGCATGAAGAGCTTCCACAGCTTCCACATCATTACATATGCCTCCCATGTTGATCAGCAATCACAGTTCTACACTGGATTTATAGTATTGTTTTCATTTGAACATTGTAACTCACTCCACTTGACCAGCCTCATCATCATCATAATAATAATAATAATAATAATAATACTTTGTCTAGTATATAATAATATAATATTCATATTTTTATAGATTTATAATATTCAGCCTATTCAGATTTATACATGATCCCGTTTCTGTGTTACTGGACCAAAATCACTCCAAAGTGCACACTCTGGTACAGCATTAAGAGTCTGCCAGCTTCCACAGCCAATAGAACTCAACCTTGTCACGTGTCTAAACGTCTAGCATCGCTATAACCTCTGGTCTTCCATCTGCTCCACTTCCGCTTTGTGGTTCGTTTGAAGAACACGCTCCCTTGAACCGCTCGAACAAACTGTATTATTAGAAAGTGAAAAAAGGGCATCATCATAAATAAACTGCATGTAAATATTTCCACCATATCAAAATGTATAATTCAAAGGAAAAAAGATCTCTTATTTTAAAGGAATAATTAATTAAAAAATTCTGTGGCGCACAATAATCTCAAATTACAGTTTACTATGATATCCATAAGACATTGTGTGGCAAAGCCTTAGTATCAACATTATCTACTTCAACAGTAAATCAACAATAACCAGTCAGACCACATCAACCTCTTGATTATCTTTCTATCGTTTGGTCTGTGCATACACTTCACTAAACTATGTAGGCCTTGCCTCTATCGGGTGTTTAATCCATATTCAATTAATTCAATTAGTAATCAACTGTAGGCTAAAGAGTCTTCAATGCACAAGAGCACCATAATATTGTTCGAGCCCTCATAATATGGGTTTCATACAGCCACACTGAACATCCAGAAGAATAGATGTAGGCTTACAAACACACACATTAGATTCACAGTAAAGAGCGACAAAATTTTGCGATCTAGGTGAAAATAATGTTTAGCCAACAGTGTGAATTGCGCATGGATTAATTGGGTGAAGATGGTTCCTAATTACTGGCTGCGACAATTAGGACATTTGACTGTGATCGAAAATGTTGTTTGCAATACCCCTTTTTCTTTCTTTTCTTTTCAAACGCAATGACCACCGCAATGACCACCGCAATGACCACCGCAATGACCACCGCAATGACCACGACAGTCCCGACCACAGTCCCTGCAATGCCCCCTGGAGTCAAGACTACAGCCAGAGCCGGGCTGCTGGTTGTGGGGTCAGTGCGTTCTATAAGCAGAAATACATTGAAGGGTGATTGGCAAAGCCTCTGAATCTGAATCAACGCATAGTAAGACCACACACTAATGGCTACCACACTCAGCCTCCCCCAACAGGGTTTGCTTAACTCTGTTGTACCCATATGAAGTCTGAAATTGCTGACTATATTTCAAATTAATCGGCCGATTTGGGTGTTGAATATCTTGGTTCAGGTTTGGCAAACACTAAAGATTGTTCTAATTTTACGAGGTAAATCTATGTGTTACTTTGAAATTCATGGTTTATATACCATACAAAGCAAAAAATTTGATCCAGAATGAAAACATTTGCTCATGAAATGAAAGTTTCTGACCAACAATTAGTTTCAGATTTGTAGGCGGGAATAGCTGTAAAAGTACAATACTGACAGGTCAAATTAATTGTACCGCCCTCAAAAGAGTTCACATTAGATGACCAAACAACAAGAACAACCAAAGTTCAGTAGAAAAAGAGAAAACATTTAAAATTAAAATAAATAACGACCACATTTGGCGTAGTCTAATTCTATATATTAATTGTAGACGTTCGTAATCTACCAGATAACTAAGACAGAAGACAATAGGTTTGCATGTTGCCATTTGTGGAGTTGGTGAAAGTAATGCATCCCTACCTTGAGGTTCTGGTGCAGCAGTGCAGTCAGCTGTTGAAATAAACATGCAAAGTAAACATTAACTAAAACTTAAAACCAACCATTCATATAATTCAACTCTATACTAATTTTATCCCCAAGATATTGGTTCCATCATCACATCAGATTAACAGGAAATTATTTTGGGAAAATATAATTTTGTTTTACATTGAAATAATGTTGACATTGGAATAATATTTTAAGCAAAAAAACATGAATTCAAAATTAAATATTTATGTTTATTGCTGATAATATATATCAAATACATCAAGTATAAAAATAAACTCACTGGGGCAGCAGGTTGTGTGGTGCTACAATGAGAGGAGAAAAGGAACATGTGTTTTACACAAAGTAAACTCTTCAAGTCAACTCTTAAAACACTTTCTGGGACCACTGGCTCACAGATGTATATTCCATTTGCTAGTGTTGCAGTTTGGAAGTTGTAGAACAGATTCAATAGCATTGATGGCTTCTAGCTGACGTCAATACCTCTTTATTAAGTATTGCAAAAAAAAAAATTCCTCTCCTGGAACCGTCACCTTATCGTGGTGGAGAGGTTTGCGTGTCCCTGTGAACCTGAGGGCTGTGTTGTCTGGAGCCTTGTGCTCCTGGTAGGGTCTCTCATGGCAGAGTGGTCTCAGGTGAGGGGCTAGACTAAGAATGGTTCAAAAATCCTCAATGAATATCGGAATAAGAGGAGATGTGACCCGGCCCGGAGGAAGCCCGGGGCCCCCGTCTGGAGCCAGGCCCAGACGGAGGGCTCGATGGCGAGCGCCTGGTGGCCGGGTTTGCCACGGAGCCCGGTCGGGCACAGCCCGAACAAACGACGTGGCACCTCTCCTCTCTTCATCTCATGGGCCCACCACCTGTGGGAAGACCCGTTGGGGTCGGGTGCGCAGCCACATGGGTGGCAGCGAAGGTCAGGGGTCTCGACGGACCAGACCCGGGCGGCAGAAGCTGGCTCTGGGGACGTGGAACGTCACCTCGCTGTGGGGAAAGGAACCGGAGCTTGTGAGGGAGGTGGAGCGCTATCAGATAGATCTGGTGGGGCTTACCTCCACGCACAGTCTCAGCTCTGGTACCGTTCTCCTGGATAAGGGTTGGACTCTATTCTTCTCCGGAGTTGCCAAGGGCGTGAGGCGCCGGGCGGGTGTGGGGATACTCATAAATCCCCGGCTGAGCGCCGCGGTGTTGGAGTTTACCCCGGTAGACGAGAGGGTCGCCTCCCTGCGCCTAAGGGTTGTAGGGGAAAACTCTGACTGTTGTTTGTGCGTATGCACCAAACAGCAGCTCAGAGTACTCGGCCTTCTTGGAGACCCTGAATGGAGTCCTGTATGGGGCTCCAGTAGGGGACTCCGTAGTTCTGCTGGGTGACTTCAACGCCCACGTGGGTAACGATGGAGACACCTGGAGAGGCGTGGTGGGGAGGAACGGCCTCCCTGATCTAAACCCGAGCGGTCATTTGTTATTGGACTTCTGTGCTAGTCATGGATTATCCATAACAAACACCATGTTCGAACATAAGGGTGCTCATAAGTGTACCTGGTACCAGAGTACCCTAGGCCGAAGATCAATGATCGATTTTGTGATCGTGTCATCTGATCTGAGGCCGCATGTTTTGGACACTCGGGTAAAGAGAGGGGCGGAACTGTCAACCGACCACCATCTGGTTGTGAGTTGGATCAGGGAATGGGGGAAATTTCCGGATAGACCTGGTAAGCCCAAACGAGTAGTGCGGGTGAACTGGGAACGTCTGGAGGAGGCCCCCGTCCTAGGTATCTTCAACTCACACCTCCGGCGGAGTTTTTCTGGCATTCCTGTGGAGGTTGGGGGCATTGAGCCGGAGTGGGCGGTGTTCAAAGCCTCCATTGCTGAAGCTGCGGCGGCTAGCTGTGGCCTCAGGGTCTTAGGCTCCTCAAGGGGCGGTAACCCTCGGACACCGTGGTGGACACCGGTGGTCAGGGAAGCCGTCCGATTGAAGAAGGAGGCCTTCCGGGATATGATATCCTGGAGGACTCCTGACTCGGTTGCAGGGTACCGACAGGCAAAGGGCTGCAGATGCTGCCGTGTCGGAGGCTAAGCAGCGGGTGTGGGAGAAGTTCGGAGAGGCCATGGAGAAGGACTTTCGGTCGGCACCAAAGTGTTTCTGGAAGACTATCCGGCACCTCAGGAGGGGGAAACGGGGAACCATCCAAGCTGTGTACAGTAAGGTTGGGACTCTGTTGACCTCAACTGAGGAGGTCGTCGGACGTTGGAAGGAACACTTTGAGGAACTCCTGAATCCGAATAACACGCCCTCTATGTTGGAGGCAGAGCTCGAGGTTGATGGTGTTTCGTCGTCAATTTCCCTGGTGGAGGTCACTGAGGTAGTCAAACATCTCCGCAGTGGCAAAGCCCCAGGGATTGATGAGATCCAGCCAGAAATGCTAAAGGCTCTGGGTGCTGAGGGGCTGTCATGGTTGACACGCCTATTCAACATCGCGTGGGAGTCGGGTACAGTGCCAAAGGAGTGGCAAACCGGGGTGGTGGTTCCCCTGTTCAAAAAGGGGGACCAGAGAGTGTGTGCCAATTACCGGGGTATCACACTTCTCAGCCTCCCTGGTAAAGTCTACTCCAAGGTGCTGGAAAGGAGGGTTCGGCCGATCGTCGAACCTCAGATTGAAGAGGAACAATGCGGTTTTCGCCCCGGACGTGGAACTACGGACCAGCTCTTCACTCTCGCAAGGATCCTGGAGGGGGCCTGGGAGTATGCCCATCCGGTCTACATGTGTTTTGTGGATCTGGAGAAGGCGTATGACCGGGTCCCCCGGGAGAAACTGTGGGAGGTGCTGCGGGAGTATGGGGTAAGGGGGTCTATCCTCAGGGCCATCCAATCCCTGTACTTCCAAAGCGAGAGCTGTGTTCGTGTCCTCGGCAGCCAGTCAGTTTCGTTCTCAGTGGGTGCTGGTCTCCGCCAGGGCTGCGCCTTGTCACCAATCCTGTTTGTGATATACATGGACAGGATATCGAGGCGTAGTCGTGGTGGGGAGGGGTTGCAGTTCAGTGGTCTGAGGATCTCGTCACTGCTTTTTGCAGATGATGTGGTCCTCATGGGATCATCGGCCTGTGACCTTCAGCACTCACTGGATCGGCTGGCGGCTGAGTGTGAAGCGGCTGGGATGAGGATCAGCACCGCTAAATCTGAGGCCATGACTCTTAGCAGGAAACCGATGGACTGCTTACTCCGGGTAGGAAACGAGTCCTTAGCCCAAATGAAGGAGTTTAAGTACCTCGGGGTCTTGTTCGCGAGTGAGGGTACTATGGAGCGTGAGATTGGCCGGAGAATCGGAGCAGCGGGGGCGGTATTGCGTTCGCTTTACCGCACCGTTGTAACGAAAAGAGAGCTGAGCCGCAAGGCAAAGCTCTCGATCTACCGGTCGATCTTCGTTCCTATCCTCACCTATGGTCATGAGGGCTGGGTGATGACCGAAAGGACGAGATCGCGGGTACAAGCGGCCGAGATGAGTTTTCTCAGAAGGGTGGCTGGTGTCTCCCTTAGGGATAGGGTGAGAAGCTCAGCCATCCGTGAGGAACTCGGATTAGAGCCGCTGCTCCTTTACTTAGAAAGGAGTCAGCTGAGGTGGTTCGGGCATCTGGTAAGGATGCCCACTGGGCGCCTTCCTTGGGAGGTGTTTCAGGCACGTCCAGTGGGGAGGAGGCCTCGGGGAAGACCCAGGACTAGGTGGAGAGATTATATCTCAACACTGGCCTGGGAACGCCTCGGGATCCCCCCGTCAGAGTTGGTTAATGTGGCCCGGGAAAGGGAAGTATGGGGCCCCCTGCTTGAGCTGCTCCCCCCGCGACCCGACCCCGGATAAGCGGACGAAAATGAGATGAGATGAATTGCAAAATTAACATTTCTTGTTCCTGCTTTCACTCGGACAAAACGGGTATTAACCAGTCACCAAGCCAAAGATTGGGCATCAGATTGGCCCCTATATTAAAGGGGCTTTTAATGATTGACCTTTTGTTTGAGGAGATAATAAATAACAAAATGCTTGGGTGGAAGTGGTTAATTGTCAAGTAATGTGTTGGACCACAATGTAACAATAGCGATGTTCACCATTTATTTGACTTGTGATAACATAGCCTTACATCCTACTTTTCAACTATAGGCCCACAAAACCTGAAGAGAGAAACCTTATGTGAGCTTGGAGGACCAGGTTGGTCCATGGTTATACAGGAGTAGCAATATCACAAATCTATTTCTTATTTTAAGGAATAGGCTACTCATGAAACAAGGAATAATCCTGATATAGTGGCTATGTTGTGAGGATATGATGCCAATGTTTGGAAATCAGACTCACGAAAGGTTCAGAACTGACATATTTAAACACTGTGCGGAGATTGGCTCAGTGCCAGCTACAGAAAACATTCAGAGATGACAACAATGCACAGGGCTTCCTGTCTGAATGGAGTTCAAGTACTGAGGTTCTCTTACCTTCGGATGGCAATCAATTGTAACACAAACTTTCTTCAGGCATCCAGGCAACGTGAGGAAGGAGTCAGATGAGGATATATTTCCATTATTGGGACCTCCGTCAGTTGCCAGTACAGTGCCCTGTTGTTCAAGCGTACAGGAGGAACGTGTAGGACTTTTAGACATGATTGACACACACATTGATACACCTTAATTTACCTAAAAGTTAAACTAAACACATCACAAAAACATCTTATTTGTTCTCCAAATTATTGCGTGGTCCTTTGCCAAATCATCTAATACGGCGCGTTTCCATCGTTTCCTTTCCACCGTCTTGGTACCCCAACGGAGGAGCACTGAGAGATAAATATGGCTAATCACTGCTTAGTCGGGACCCCGCCCACATTTGGCGGTGGAAACGCGAACCGTACCGCACCTATTCATACTGAACCGAACCCGCCGGTGGAAACGTGCCATAAGAACACTTACTGTAGCCATCCCAGAATTGAAAATGGCGTCGGCCTGTATGTCACTCCGTGTCAAATTGAAGTACAACGTTGCTGCTAGAAATGGCCAATAAATCAATGCTTTGGAGAAGTGCAACATAACCCTAATGTGCAACATAATGCCACTAAAACAGTAGGCGATTAAACTCATTGAATAAAATATTCAGCTGCTCATTTTAGTATCAATCACAATTAGAGATGTCCGATATTATCGGCCCACCGATATTATCGGCCCGATATTAGCATAAAAATGTAATATCTGTCAATATCGGTATCGGATTTTTTTTGCCTTAAAACCGATTTTTTTTTTTTTTTAATTTTTTTATATAGCTCAAATAAATGTTTTCAAAATTGTGCAGTACAGTGCACATTGTAATTGACTCATATTTGTGCATTTATTCAATCAAGGTCATTGAGTTTTAGTTAAAGAAACATACTGCTATGTTGCACATAGTTGTTCAGGTACAATGTTTTATCATTTGTGAAGTCAAGTTTGCCCTATTTGTTGTGGGCATTGTCAAGATTATCTCAGGGAGAGTGTAATCCAAACTGTTGTCTGAGACCATTAAAAAAATAAAAATAATCATGGCACTTTTCCCTTAAATTAAGTTGAAGTATTTTTCTTATTTTGCACAGACAATGTTAACATTTGGAAAGCCTTGTTGCATTCAAGAATGCATCCAGTGGGGCATCACAATAACATTAAGCATGTTGTGTTAATTCCACAACAGGAGATATGTAATGTTACCTAAATTAGGTTTGAGGAAAAATAACCCCAATATCGACATCGGTATCGGCTGATATCGGAATCGAAAATTTAGAGTTGGACAATATCGCATATCGGATATCGGCAAAAAAGCCAATATCGGACATCCCTAATCACAATCATTCAGTAATCCAGTAATCCACCTTAATAAATGTTTTACTTACATTAGAATCAGCCCAGCTGTATTCACACGTTGGATTGCTCTTAGGGTTTGAGATGTTGTACGTCGTTGCTTTGCCCTGATGGGTGACTTTGCACGGGTCACCAAATATGCCAACTGTAGATGAAAGAGAAAGGGTGTCTAACTGTATCTATAACAAAGAATATAGGGACATCAATATGAACCTTTGTACAATCATTATTTTTTCTTATCCTTGAAGAAATTAACCTGAATGAACACGTGGTAATGAAGAGAAAGATGTAGACCTGACACTGACAGACATAAACGATAGGCCTACCAAATAAACGATGAAAGCATTTTTAAATAAGGCTAAGAAAAAAAAATGACGGCCAGGCTCAATACAAATCTAATGAAGCCAATACATATTAGGAGGTTGATTATGAATTGGCCTAGTTTGAATTCTTGGCAAAGCCTAATAAAAGGAGGCTCTTTTATTAGGCTTGGCCAAGAATCCCAAAAAAAAACCCACAATAACTCATGTTTTTAGTCAGGCTGAACGGAAGCATGTGGAGGCCATTCAGAGAGCTAAGTATTTGGCTGTCATAATTTACTGTATACCTGACAAAAGCCACACTTGGCAGTAATCCATTGTCAAGCATGTGGTAAACAGTAGAAAGATGTTGGGGAGCATTCTGTGGGTTGTTGTTTTCGTCCATGACACAACTTTGAAAGACATGTATGATACTTTCATAAGCATCTAGAATAACTCAAAGTAAACATCTCTGACAGTCGTGGCCAAACAAATCACAAAGAAAGCCACCTGCAGAGGAAACATCAGGGTGTACATCAGAGAGTGCTGGACACAAAGGAAGGAAATCCAGTGTGAGCCACACCTTAAACCTGGTGATCGGTGACTCAGCCTCTGTGCAGTCAGTAGGCTTCGTTGAACTTTCCCAGGGACTTGACAACCTGCTACTCTCTGCAACGTTGGGACATTATGCCGGAGCATTCACAGTTGACCCTCAAGAATCGGCCTATAACCAGACGGGAATGCAGAATAGACAATGCTAAAGTCCTCTCGTACCAAATGCTTTAATTTGTGGAACCCTTGAGTGCGCTTACCACGCATGCCATAGAGTAACATTTGGAACAAAGTGGTAATATACCTCATCCTCTATTCATGGCACGGACCGGAAATTGCGTAACTGAAGGACACCAAAGCCTCTGCCGTGATTCCCCACACCAAGTCTTTCTTTACGAGCCTGGCAAACAAGACACTGGACCTCAATTTAGCTGTAGATCCTAAGCTGAATTTGCTAAAACAAACAGATTCCTAAACCTCATATGGACTCGGGAAACAATATCTAGCCCTTCCTGTGAGCCACACCACTGGCTCACAGGAAGTCACCTGCAGAACTGTTGATCAACAGAAAACGGGGCCACCAGAACTTAATAAATACCAAACTGGTGGTGACAGAGTTACTCAAATCAGCAAGTGGAGCAAGAGGGATGATTGTCTCTAATATGAGCAAGTCACACACAATGTAAATTACAACGATTTTGTGTCACTCAAACTGTAATTTATTGACGGTCCCTAAGTGGAACCCCTTGGAACCCCTTGGTTCCACTTAGGAACCGTCAATAAATTAGAAGTTGAGGGAGAGAAAAACTAAGAGCGAGCCGTCAGCTGACCGTCCTCTACTGTCAACGAAGCCCCTGGATCCGGACTGGAAGCCCTGATCACCTGGAGGCCCTGATCACCTGGAGGCCCTGATCACCTGGAGGCCCTGATCACCTGGAGGCCCTGATCACCTGGAGGCCCTGATCACCTTCTATACCGGACACCTTCTCTATGTGCCACCGCATACAGTCAGTACGAATCAAGGGGATCACAGTACAGATAACTCCCATCACATGACACTTCCTTATATATATATAGTCATTCCTGTCAAACACAACCATAATGATATAAGTATGACTACATTATAACTAGTAATAACCTTGAGAACACACTTACACTTTACTATACCTATGTTTTTATTATTTAACTTACTCAAACTATTTTAGTTTCTCTTATTAATACTGACTATTTATTTTATTATTGTGATCGATGCTGCGACTTATTTTTTACCTATTTTAATTTGTAGGCCTACTTATCTTGATATACTTTATCTTGTATTGTTGCTGCTATTTGGCTGTTGAGGAATCAAGCCTAAGAATTTAACTCTTAAAATAAGATGTAAGTAAGGAGGTAATAAAAGCTATTCTGATTCAGATTTTGATTCAGTAGTATCTTTGTAAACCTTTCTACGTAGCGGTGTGTCAACATTCCATCGGATATAAACAATAGGTAGGTATATAGACTAGTAAACCCACCTGGGATAATGACTACCGACCTGTGGCCTTTACATCCCAGGTCATGAAAGACTTTGAGGGGCTAATTCTCACTCAACTACAGGCAGAGGTCAGTAAGTGTACACTGACCTGCTTCAGTTTTCATACAAACGTCACAGAGTGGTAGACGACGCCACACTACGATGCTGCACGGAGCTTACTGTTCTACACCAACGACTGCAGAAGCACAAACCCAGACATTACATACATCAAGTATTCTGACGACACTGTCATCGTGGACTCCACCAACTCATCAGACCAGTTACAGTCTGAGCTGGCCACCTTTTCAGACAGGTGCAGGCGGAACTGCCTTGATCTCAGCATCACCAAGACAAAATAACTAATAATAGACTTCCGTAAGGCCCCAGCCGATAGAGAGGGTAGACACATATAGATGCCTTGGGACAACAACCGACCACTAACTCAACTTCAAAACAAATAGTGATACCATCTTTTTCCTTCGCAAACTCTGCAAACTCCAGGTCCATCAATACGTTCTCAAAGGAATTCGACAGATGTTTCATTGAATCCATAATCACCTTTAACATCACTTTCTGGTTTGGAGCACTGTCCAACATCCATAGGAACCCACTAAACAGAATCATCAAACTGAACAGCAAAATAATTGGACAACAGCAGGAATCACTCATCAATATATACGACAAAAGGACTAAGCAAAAAGCAACACAAATCACCTTGGACATCACACACACTCTACACAGCCAGTAGGCCTATTGCCTCTTACCCTCAGGCCACTGACACAGGGGCCTTATAGTAAGGACAAGTAGCCCTGTCAAGCTTTGTCCCGGCATCCATACGACTTTTGAATGGCTGAACCCCTCTTTGAACTGTATCCTCTCGTGTTAATACCTGGAATCTTTTTTAATTATTTATTTATTTATTTCTCGCGTGTTGTTTATTGTATGCACTGTTGGGTATGGAAACACGCTGCTGCTCCTCCACATGTGAAGTTCATAACGGAAAAATAAAGTTATTTTGAATTTGATGCGAGTCGCGTAGACCTCGCATGCACGTAGGCCTGTTGTCTGTATTGGATGGTACCTATGCGAGACTTCCTGAATCCTCCGACGCCAGCCGCCAGACTTGCGATTCAGGATTCAGGAACAGTCGCATGATGGAATTAGTTAGTCTCCCTTTTAAAAGTGTGTTTCACTAAATAAACTTAATCAAAACTATCCTTTCAAATAAATACACGCTCTCACTCCAAATATACCTACCACGCTACAACACTTACCAGCGGTCAATAAGGCAGATAGAAATAAAAAAACTTTCCTCCGGCCTAAAGAAAGGTCCATTCTGACAAGTT